>NW_020955805.1:305653-322572 GCF_003031625.1 Empidonax traillii
ACACATTTCTTGGTAGAGGAGCTGCATAAACAATTCACATTTATGACTGTGTGAAAATATGTAATGATCTGATTTTGTTATCTTTCAGTTCTTTTCAGTTCTCATCGCTTTGACTTTCAATTCAGGAAAATAGTAAAACTGAAGTTAAATTCTGTAAGAATAATCTGAATTTAACTGCATGAACTGAGCACATAATATATGCAAAAGTGTTAACCTGCTAAAGAACCGCTCTTTTTTTAGGGGTTCATTTCAACATGTTAATGGAAGTTGCAGACAGTGTGCAACAAAATAAATGCATATAAAAAAAATTTCATATTTATGTTGTTATGTATTTCCTTTTACTATTGAAAGGGAATTTCTAAGTTATGAAAAGCAGAAAGAGAAACTGAAAAAACAATTAAGGTTGAAGAGAGCTACTTTATTATTTATGTCTACTTTCTCTGGGCTACACCCAGGAATTAAATTGTTATTTATCCACCACCATATATCAGAGTTAAAAAAAAACAAACCAAACCAAAAAACACCCACAAAAACCTAACATACTTTGTTTCCAGAAGAGTTTAACACTGATATCTATCTTGAAGGGAGAAGAAAAACAGTAATAAAGCCTTGCATTTATTTAATTTACTAGTACATTCAGTTATGCTTTGAATTGCTCATGAAAAATGTGTGCAAGGAGTGTTTTGCCTAAAAGAAACTTCTAAGGAGAATATTTAAAAAAAGAGAATAGTCCGACAGAAATAGTCTTTGTGCTGCTTCAGTGATGAAGACACTTCATCACATTTTTAACAGACATTTTTGCTGAAATTGTTTTGAAACAAGTGATTTCTTAGTCTGGAAATAAAATCCTCTTCAAGCCTACAAAATTAATTTTGGAGGTTACAAAATATTAAAAAGTGTCAGATAAGTATTCAGTGAATAAAAAGTGTACCGTATTTAGAAAAAATAAATTAGAAAATCAAATCTGCATGGGAAAATGAGTTTATCTCTACCTTTCAAAAAGCACAAGCATAAACTGTGGGATTTTAATGAAATAACTATCTTATTCATAAGTGTCTGCAAAACTATTTTTTGAAGGGGAAAATTAACTTTGACAGTAGGAAAAAAAATCTTTTTTGATTATTTGATGTGCTTTGAATGAATAAACTATAAAGAAATATGTGTCTCCTATGTTAATGGGAATTTCATATATCCTTATCAGAATATTGTGGTTAAAGAAGTAGAGCCATACCCTCTCTTTCTTTGCCTCGAGGATTTTTCTACTCAAAACCAGATGGACATTAGAAAGAAACACTTGAGCAAGAAGGGTATATGAGTTTGCAGGAGCTTTCTGCATGAGGAAAGGTCTGTTCACAGAGGGAAACCATATTCCTCTGTGTCCTGAGCAGGGAAGGCAGTGGATGGAAGGGAGTCACCTCTCTGGTCACCTCTCAGCACATCCTGCAGGGCTGGCCAGGCTGCATCCATCCAGTACATTGGCACCACCTGTAATCTCACAGCAAAGCAGAGCAATGGGCTGTGCTCTTTTTAAAAGAGCTCTAATATGAAAAAAAACAAAGCGGCAGAGAACAATTCAACAAATTAGATCTGAAAGCAGAGGAGCTGAAAAGATTTTGGGGCTCTTTCAAGTTTGAACATAATATGGACATTTTAGTGCACTTAAGAACTCATATTACTGCACGAAGGGCTAAAAAGGCTCTCTCTTAAAGTAAACCCAGTACAACCTTGAGTACATGATTGAACATGAAATAAAACGAATTATCAGGGAGAGGCTGAGAGGGTTGGGACTGTTCAGTTTGGAGAAGAGTAGGTTCAGAGGGGGATCTTATCAATATGCATAAATAACTGATGGGGGAATAAAGAGAGGTGTAGCCAGTTCTCAGCAGTGCCCAGTGAGAGAACAAGAGAGATTATAAGGAAAAACAAGAAACTGTGCTTAAACAGGAGAAAAAACCTTTTTAATCTAAAGATAGTCAGACACTGGAACTGGTTGCCCAGCATGATTGTGGAATCTCCATCCCTGGAGAAATTCAAAGGACATCTGGACACGGCTCTGAGCATGGCTCTGCTTTCAGCAATGGAGTTGGACTAGATAATGTCCAGAGGTCTCTTCCAAACATAGCCATTCCGTGATTCTGTGACTCTCTGAGATATTGCAAGACTGTGTTTCAGTGGAAAATTCCCCAAAACTTCCATTCAGACAAGAACAGGATTAGATAGGTACCCTGAGGTGTTAAGCTTCCTCACTTTTCCAAGCTTGGCAGCCAACAGTCCTTTGCATACACTATTTTATGTACAGCATGGCCCAGAGACTTGTTGTGCAGAGATGTGAGATTCATCTTTATAACAGGTATCCAGCTGAAACAGGGACCTGCAGTGAACGCTGTGTTAGGGGTCTTCATACCTGATTATTCCCTTCCTAACTTTAAGCCATTACAATTCTCTGAAGGGATGAAACCCCACTTCAATTCTTACTCTTTCCCTCCTTTCAAATTTTTAGCTCACAGGGAGCTGCATTCAAGGTCAGAATAGAAGCAGGAGTTCAGAGGATTTTCATGTTGCTGAAGTGAGCTACCACTTAGCTGAAGTGAACTGTAATTTTTCTTCCAGTGTGACAGTGACAAATGGTGTTTAAAACATTAAAAGTGCTTTGTAGTAGCTTATTCAGAATGCAAGTTTACTGTTGATTGACTTGATTTTCCTTGGACTGCATTGTACCTACAGTAAGAGCGCTTGAGGAGAACATTTATCTCTGCTGCCATTCAGGAACAATCAATCTAAATAAAGCCTATGAATGCAGATTGAGCCTAAGAATGAGGATCTTTTGCAATGTCGATTAGTCTGAGAATACCAAGAAAACTTTCAATAAAAAAGAAAGAGCCAATTAAATTTGCTCAGTAACAAAAGATTTAATATACTATTACCAGTAGTTTTCAGCTTTTCCTTTCCTTGAGTTAGGCACTTTTGTCTCAGTAGGTACCTCAACTATTTCTCTTCCTTTCTCTATTATTCACATTTAGGAAGCTTGAAGGGAAATGAAAGATTGCTTTTACCTGGTTTCACTTCACTGTTAACAATCTGGAAGGAGTATGTAATCATATGCAGTGCCGCTGAAGGAAATATCCAGAGCTCTTCAAAGTCATATAATTACCCATGTACCTACTACAGGACTTAGTGCCCCATACTGATTTATCCCTGGCTCTCAAAGCTGGCCTGGAAAGACCACCTCTGAGGGGTGAAATGGAGGTTCAGCCTTTCTGAATGTTCCTACTTAGCCCCACAGCCAGGACAACTAATGAATGCCAAATGTGATGCTGTGGAATTAGTCTACCAGGATTTAGCCAAAGACTGCCAATTTGTCTCACATAGGCCAGCAAGTAGCCAGATAACAATCTGAGGTAGTAACTTTGGGGTAAAATACTGGGCACTTCAAAGGCAGTAAGATTTGTGGCCGTTGACACTGTGACTGTGATTTCTTCCCTGGTTGCAGATGACTAGTTCAGATCTTAGCTGCCTGTTGATGGATTTAAACTATCTTACGAGTACCCTAGACTTTGCCTCTCCTTGCGCTCACTCCCCTCACCTCGCTCCTGTAGTTTGTCTTCAGCTTTGGTCACCAACCACAAAGTTTATACATAAAAAGCACTAATCTCTTTCCTATCTTTCCAGTTCCCAGTGAAAGCTGTTTTTACTCAAGCTGTTGTTGGTGCTCTGGATGACATTGTGCAGCACACAAGGAGCGCTGGCGGGGGGAGCTCAGCAGGGAGGCTGGGCTGTCGCAGAGGTTAAGAAAACAGCTTCCAAGCAGCACCCAGCCTCTGCCTTCCCTTTTTCTTCTCTGTTGTTTTCTGTGCATGTGTGTGTGTGTAATTATGTACGTATTTGGAGAATGTTATTTTTTTCCTCTTTCCTGCTATGTCTCTTACACGTGCCCTTGGGCAGATGTGTTACAGCACTCTGAAGCCTTTGGTTTGGGGTTTTTTATAACACAAATTCCACGTTTACAGGTTCCTTCACACATTAATTAGCACTATCTGAAATGGGAGGCTCTAAGTTTAAATTATTCTATCACTCATGAGGGGCTATGTTTTTAGTGTTACTGTTCTCCATTTCATTTAAAAAGTGAGGAAAACACAATTCAAATGTCTGCAGACTCAGCCTAATAAAAATGATAGATTAGATGTCAAACTGCTCCACTCCCACCCAGCCCCTCCTTTCCCCCATCTACCCTTCTGTTGTTCGAAAAGGAGTCATGCAATAGCTTCCGTGCTGCTGTTGGCTTTTGGAAACAGCCAGCTGATTCTGGTAGCTCAGGGATTAGCCTGTTTTGCTTGCACTAAGTGAGCAACGCTGAGTAAAAACCTACCCTGCCTTAATAATTTAGCTCTTAATGCTTCGCTGGGGTTTACCAGCCCACCTTGGTGGAGGATTGGATTTGAGATTAACCTCTGTGTTCTACCACCATCTGAGCAGCAGAGCGGTTCACAAACCTCTCTGGAAGTTTCTGTAAATATGTGAAGGTGGTTTTGCAGAATGAGCTGATGAAACCAAAATGGAGCCCTTGCAGGCTGGTATTTTGCACTAGTAATCAGATTAAGTCCAAGCTGAATGCTGCTGGTATTTTACAGGTACCCGCAGAACACAGAAATAAATGCAAATATTATAAAAGGAAATGATCAGAACACTTGAAAGAAATATCGGTGGAGCTAATGTTCCTAACTGCATTGCATATTAAAAGTAATAGGGCCAGTGTCTGCCTCAAGAGTTCCTCAAAGTTAGTGGATGGTGCTGAGGAACATTTCCAGGCACTGGGACTGCAATTTCTGCACATTTAAAGCGTCACAAGGGACCGTGGTATGGTTTGGACTGGTGCCAGATGGCACCCTGCACACAGTGCATGATTCCTGGGAACAGTTTAGGAGCTTGCACAAGCCTTTCTCAGCAAACAGTTTGGATACGACCACCCTATTTAAGAGAGTGAAAAAGCTTAGTACTATAGATGCAAGCAGTTCCCTGCCAGCTGGCTGCAGCACCAGAGAATGGCACTGGGCACATTTAATTTATTAATATCGACAGAGCCAAAGAGGCCCAGAGGAATTTTGCCATGAGTTTGAAAGGAACCAGCATTTGGCTAGTGTTGTGCAAGCATCACTTCCAATCTGTAGCTCTTAAAGCACTTTACTAAAGGGACTAAGAGTTAGTCTCAGTTTACTCAGGGAGAGTCAGATTTGGAGAGGCTGAATAGCTTGAATAGATCACAGATTTCATCTATGGCAAAGAAAGGAAGAGGTTCCTGTATCAGGATAACTTCAGGACTTATTCTCAGACCCATTCTAAGCTGTCACCTTGATGTGAAACCTTCAGTTTCATGGCTGACTTTCAGTATGTCTGAGCAATCAGACTGTTCTTCCTCCTTTCTCTGCCTGTGACCCAGCCTGTTTACTGTCTCACCACTGTAAGCTTAAAATCTTTCTGAATTTAAATGTGGGAGAACTCCCTTTCCTGTATGTTGGCCAGATTGTTACTTACCATGTTACTTACCATCTGTTTGTATTTTCTTTATGTGTGAACCTGCTGTAAAAATTATCTTATTGAAATTTGGAAAAATCCACTATTGCTGTCATTTAGTGAGCCAAAGAAACGAGAGAGAGATCATCCAAATTGAAGTTGTCACCCCTGAAGTTTTTGACACTGACAACCTCTTTTTTTCTTAATTTTTTTTATTTATTTTTATTCTTTGCTGCATTTTTACTTTATTTTAAAAGTAAAATATGCATCAGCAGCCCAGCTCTTCTGACTTACAGATGGCTCTTTAGCCAAAAAGCATCTCCCTCTCACTACATATCTTTCCTCTTGGGACATTTGTGATCCCAGCTGCCATGATGGTTTGAAAATGCTGAGTCAGTATCCTTGTGCTTTTTATTTGCCGCTGTTGTAAAGTGGCTTCTCATGTTTAGGCAGAACTCTGACAAAACCTCCCAAATCTCTCTCTGTGAAAAAGGGAGAAGTATGAGGAAAACAAAACATATAAAAACTGTGACATCTCAGGGGCCCATGATTGACATAAAGAGGAGAGGTGCAAGAGATTTTCCAAAATAAAAAGACCCATCAAGCAATGCAGTTCCCTGAGCGTGTCAGGAGTACCAGTGGGTACTGTTGATGCTCTGACTGGAGGGCGGGTGGGACAGGGAAGCTAATGTCCATGGCTGTCAGAACTTCTTCTTCCTCAGTAAGTTTGGGAAAAATACATGTCTGTGGCGGAAAAAAGAGTGTAATGGTTTAACTCCAGCAGGCAGCTCAGCCCCAAATAGCCACTTTCTCACCCCTCCTCCCAGCAGGATGAGGGAAAGAGTTGGAAGGGGGAAAACTCATGAGATAAACACAGTTTAAGAGGTAAGGCAAAAGCCACTTGCACAAGCAAAGCAAAATAAGGAAATAATTCACTACTTCCCATTGGTAGGTAGCTGTTCAGCCACCCTCAGGGAGGCAGGGCTTGGGTAGATAAACACCATCTCTCTTAATATCCTCTCTTTGCTCATTCTTCCCTCAGTTTTTATTGCTGAGCAGGACGTTGTATGATTTGGGATGTCTCTTCAGTCAGTTTAAGTCAACTGTCCCACTGTGTCCCCTCCCAACTCATTGTGCACCCCCGACATCCTTGCTGGTGGGATGAGGTGAGGAGCAAAAAAAGGCATTGAAGCTGTACAAGCACTGATCAGCAATAACTAAAACATCTCCACGTTTTCAATACTATATTCAGCACAAATCCAAAACATGGTACCGTATAATATACTGTGAGGAAAATGAACTGTATCCAAGCCAAAACCAGTACGAGGAGGGTAAAGAAGAAGGTAGAGAATGAAAATTAGAAATGAAAGAAAGAGAAAACATGGGCAGGTAAATTTATTGGGCAGTAAGATGTACAACAAAAGACCCAACTGAGTCAATTCAGTTTAAGGTTAAGATCTGTATTAATGTTTCTGTGTGTCAGTTTGTATGCTCATTTGATATCTTGGTGCCTTATTGTGATCAGCGAAGCCAGAGGTCAATAGAGTGACCCAGCAGAGCAGTCAGTGGTAGCTTTACTCAGTTACCCAAAGAGTAATTTTCAGAGGTTTCAGAGAATCCAAGACATACAGGTGCAGTTGACAGATATGGTGCAGAGCCTGTAGGAGATCTGCATGAGATTTATGTCCCTGTGGGGTGACAGCCAAAGGACAAACATTAGCTTAAGACATGTCATATGTTGCTGAACAGCTATGTTAATTAGGCCAAAACGTTTAACGATTTGTATGCAGCAGGCACCCAACTGACCGTCACTGCCAACAGTCTGGAGAACAAGATTTTAATTCAAAATAATATTGATAAATTGGAAATGGCCTCAAATTGCACTAGGGGATGTTTAGATTAGATATTAGGAAAAACTTCTTCAATGAAAGGGTGGTCAGGTATTGGAACAAGCTGCCCAGGCAAGAGGTGGAATCATCCTACCTGGCAGTATGTGGATGGCATGTGGATGTGACACTTGGGGATATTTCTTAGCTATGAACAAGGTGGTGCTGGACTAACAGCTGGACTCAATGATCTCAGAGGTATTTTCCAATCTTAATGAATCAGCGATTCTATGAAATAAGTTGAAGAAAATAAGATAACCCCTCCATGGTATTTATCTGAAACAAATGAGCTTAGTTCAGAATACTCTATTGTGTAGATATCAAATAGGGCACTTT
This sequence comes from Empidonax traillii, assembly GCF_003031625.1. Lineage (NCBI taxonomy): Eukaryota > Metazoa > Chordata > Aves > Passeriformes > Tyrannidae > Empidonax > Empidonax traillii. The sequence goes on from NW_020955805.1 coordinate 313,384, forward strand.
TGCCTAAATAGGACTTTTGCAGTAAAATAGACTTGGGGGATGGGGAGAAGGCAGCTTTGGAGACTTTAGAGGTTCTCAAGCTGCACTTAAGTTAATGTGATGTTACTGCGAGATCAGCATGCTGGGAAGTGTGAGCAGTAGAAATGAAGTAGTCCATTATTGCCAAGAGCCTGGCAGGAAGTCCATATCCAGGTCCAGAAGAATATAGGCTGGTAAAAAACAAAGAGTGTAAAAAACAGAAAGAAAAATACTTCAAAATGTAGAAAATATAGTTTATCAGGAAAAGCTGTATCATCTATGGTTGTTAGAACAGAGAAGAGATAACCAAGGGGACATGGATTATACATGAGATTGATACAAGAGAGAGTGGGAAAATTTGCTTATTTTGCCAATGATAAACAGGAAAAGAGTGGGACTATATGACAGAGAAGATTGGCTTTGCATGTTTTTCCTGCTATGCAAAGAATCATGAAAAACTGAAAAAAAAAAAAAAAAAAAAAGGATCACCAGCAAGGTTGTGGGGTCTCTGTAACTGGAACTATGAGAGAAGAGGAATTGCCAGAAACAGAAAAGACATAGGTCTTCAGGGCAGACGATCTAGATGAATGAAGAGTTACTTCCACCACTGTCATATTACCAACTACAGATTTTTCTCAACAACCCAGATTCTCAAATGGCAAAACCAATACAGCCCATAGAGTGAAGAATCTCAGGGGTTTTCAGTGGGGGGGGTTATAGCCCAGTCTTGTCCTGCTGTGTATCATTAGCAGAAAATGGAAGATCAAGACTAGGAATACACAGCCATAAGGTTTTACATTCTAAGACAAAATTTTGATCTCTAGCAAGGATACTACTTCTATTGAGGACAACACATAAAAGATTTTCATAACAGTAATGCTGATAATATTGTATTATACACAAGATGTTTCAGACAGAAAGGCATTCCCTATCTAGAACCCATCTTCCTTATAACCCTGACACCTTTAGTTTTTCTTCCAGGATTTACCTTTACTCTACTGAGCCTTTCCACGCAACAAAACTTTTCTTACTCAGACTGAAATTCATTATGATCGGATATGAATTTCAGAAGTTGCTTTTCTCACAGCCTTCTCTCCCACCCTTGAACAACATAAAAAGAGTGTGTATGCAGAGAAATCAGTGAAGTGGAACATTGTTGACAGGTTTTGTTCTTCAACTGTTGGAACAATTCAGTAATTCCCATTTTGAAGACCTCTTGCCCTCTTAAATCCCATTTTAAAGATGGGTGCATGTGCATGAAGTGCATGCATTCTGATCTAATGGGGAGTTTATTCTGAAAAAATCCTTGAGCTTTAATGGTATAAGTATTTTAGCTGCTTAATTTTAAGACAAGTAAATAAGTCAATGACTAGAGCACCAGACTCAGACTTAGGAGGACTCTTCTCTATTCCTATCTCTGTCATCAGCCACACTCTTTGGGGAAATTATTTTTCTCAAAATGTCTCAGTTTCCTTATCTAGAATAGGCATGGGTCTCTGAGTACTATTGATGAAAAGTGCACTTAAAGGGCTGGTATTAGTATTTTCCTTGATTCTCTTCAGCAGTAGTGTTTAGTTTGAAACACCCTGTCAACAATAATTCTATCAGTGTCATCATCATTGTTTTCAACAGACTGTGAATATATCAGTGATTCCCTTGTCCAGTTCTAACTTTCCTTTTACAGATGTTAGTTCAGCTGTGAATGGTCTGTGAACATGTGTAAAGATGTTTAGGCTTCTCATAGAAAATCTGCATTAATATTTAACTCAAACTGCAGTTCATTAGCTTTCCTGTCTCTTAACTAGCAAGTTTGGTGGTTGGTTTTGGTTTTGGTTTGGTTTGGTTTGGTTTGGTTTTTGCTTTGTTTGTTTGTGGTTGCTTTTTGTTTGTTTGTTTGTTTGTTTTTTTAAACAGTATTTCTGTAATATAACTGTGATGTAAAAGCTCTGGAAGAAGATCATCACACCTCAGATTCTTTTCACAGTTTAGGCAAAGTAAAGAGGCTGTCAGTGGGATTTCAGAAATTTTTCTGGCAGTAATGATGGAGATTGAATTTTACAGAAAACCATAGATGGAGAGTTTCTCAGTGGAAATAGGGGATATACTCCTAGGGCATGCTGTATTTTTAGTATTTTGAAATGGGAAGTGATGCATAGAGCCCAAGTTCTTGCAGTGAGAGTGGGAATCAGTAATTCTGGCTCAGAGTGAGGTTGCATTTACCTAAACTGAGAACCAAGCTCTCTCTCAGGCAGATTGTAAATATGCAGAATGTTTCAAAGCTGTTTGATCCACTCTGGCACATGCTGATGTGGGGAACTGAACCTTTCAAAACTGCAGCCATTCCAAGGGTCTAAAATAAAAACCTCCCAACTCACTGCATTTAAAATTGGCTTGTGAGATTTGACTTTTAAGAAAATTTTTCTTAATGCTCATCAGTGTCAGGCTGTCTGAAGGAAACAACAACAAAAAAAACTAACCCAGGAAATACAGAATATAAGCATAGAACCATTAAGGTTGGAAAATACCTCTAAGATCATTGAGTTCAACCATTGATCCAGCACTGCCAAGTCCACAGCAGTCCAATTATCAAACATAGTGATACAAGAATGGGAATATAAGACATATGAAGAAATTTTTACTTTCTACTTGGAATCTATGGAGTATCCATTGAAGTACTGTGCCTAGTTCAGGCCACATTTAGGAAAGATGAGAGGCTGTCAGAGAAAAGTTCTGAGGGTAACAGTAGAGTAGGTAGAGGTTTGGAAGCACATCTGATGGAAAGCTTGTGTTTGTCTTAACACAGTTAAGAGATGCCTCAAAGGACACATGAAAAAAGGTTTTAGATAGTTAGAAAATTACTACAAGAATAACAGAATAAATTTTTTTTCCATGTCATTGGGGATAGCACGAGGAATATGAGCTTAAATTAAAGCTAGTAAGTTTTAATGTAAAGGTGTTACGTATAAAGAGATTAAACCCTGGGGTTACCAAAGAGTTAAAGAACAATTAAAATGCAACTATTTATAATGACACAGGTTGAACTTTGTCAGCACTGGAAAGGGAGGAGGACTAAAACATCTCTAGAGGTTTCTTCCAGATGTATTTGCTGTGATTCATATACATATACATACTTGATTCATATTCAACCCCTTTTTTCTTTTCAGCTCAGAGGGAGGTCTCTGCTGTCACTGAATATTTCTGCTTTAGCACAGACACTGTGTAATGAGTTCTGATGAATATCTGATTTTTTTTGTTTCTTTTAATTTTAACTCTTTCTCCAGCTTTTCTTTCCATTTGATTGCTGCACTCAGATTGCTTGCTGATGTGATATCAGCACTAATTACCTTTGCTTTTGTCCCTTCCCCTCCTGTGTCCAGCAGCCTGAGCTTCCCTTCTCCTCACAGCTATTACTTAAACCTTGACTTTGAATAGTTACTCTCAAAGTGGAAGATACTTTCCATGTCCATCAGTTTGTTGACCTTGGAACTTCTAAGCTGTGGAAACTGAGTTTGCCACACAGATCTGGTTTTAAAGCACCTGACAAAATCAAGTGCAGAGCTACTGGAGGCAGAGACCTCTTCTTCCCCTGCAATTTACCAAAGTCACTGCTGTCAAAAATGAAGAAGATGGATTCTGCTCTCTGGCCAGAAATTCTGCTCAGTCGCTCAGCCTGTTGGGAAGCCAAGATCCACAACATTTTCTGGCTTCCAGGTTACTGATCAAGGTGGCTCCTTGTAAGTGTTCAGTGCTAAACAAACTAAATGATGACTTACTTCACCAATACAGGGTCTCTGCTCTGCAGAACTTGCAAATTTGCCATAAAGTAAACATCCTTCCATCATAATAGAAACAGATGTCTTTCTCTTAGTTATAGTGCTATGTCTGCAGGTGTCAGAAGCATCACACATACTATTTGCTCTCTGCCTGAAATAGCAATGGGCAACCTTAAGACAGTTTGGTGAAAATTCTGTTACGGCTAGGTGGGAGCTGAACTTCTGTGACCTCGGTAAATCGTGAGAAAAAAGCTATAGAAGTCTGTATTTTTTTAAATTTGAAACTGTCAAAATCTACAGAAGTCAAGTATAAAATTGCAACTTTCAGTTGCTTATCATCTCTAAACTGTAAGAAACCAGCTCTCTGGAAGAAAATTTTGAACTGTAAATTACTGACCCTGCTCATAAAAGAGTGGTCCCACGGATCCAAATCCTGTGCTTTTGATTCTTTTTCAATTCTAGAAATCAAGAATTAAGCTTTCTTTAAGGAATGACATTTATTGCATGGATTGGGAGACAAATCATCTTTCTATTTTGGGAACAGTGAATATAACAAGTAGGGAAATACCTAATATATTAATCCTGCATTATTTCATGCGGTGAAGAGTAAAATTAAATAAAGAGGATAAAATACATTCATTTCAAAAAGGCATTAATAAGCTTCAAGATAAAGTCTGAAGTTGGACCCAAAAGGTGTTCAAAGTGGCGAAGGACTTGAGTGAAAAACTCTGGTCTCCTGAATATGTTTGTAGCTGGTTTATTCGTTTATGAAACACAATTGCTACCCCTATATAAAAGCTGACTCCCACACAGATCCTACAGAGATCTAGGTCCAAATGTCCACATCTCAGTTTACATATATTTTTGAAAAATGAAAATCCCAGTTTTGTTAAAAAAACCCAAGCAGCTAGTAGCTTATATGCCTGTGCTATGTTTTCTAATATCTTTTTTAATGATCACATGTCATAGTGGTGGGTTAGAAATGGAGCTTTATGCACCTCTAAGGTTTCTGGCAATTATTTGTCTCTTGCTACTGCTGGTTCTGCTATTCTGAGCCTAAAATAAATGTGTACCTGAAATGAATACGCCCTACCTCGTAACAGCTTGCCAAAAGACAGCTGCAAAGTAATTAATTTTGTGATTGGTTTTTCTGACATTATTTGTGTGACTTTCTCTCATGTGAGATGTCATGTAAAGAGCTAGGGATTCTTATGAGACAAAGCCAAATGTTATGAGTTAATTAGTACCGAAATGTGAATGAAAAACTGTCCGCTCAACCACGTTAGGCTTGGTGAATGAAGGAAAGAGATTTATCATTTTGAAAGTTGCTAATTGTGCCTGTTTCTCTGTTTGGAGAAGGGAGCCTGCAGGTCTGGGCCAGTTGCCCTTGGGGACCTATCTGTTAACTCACTGTCACCTTCTCTAGAGATACTATCATCTTGTAATGCTGAGCAATAAAATTTGTAATTGTAGGTCTTTTGAAGCCCATAGCTAAAGGACACTAACACGGTTTGTTTACACTGAAGGAGTTCACAAGAAGAACTTAAGTAATTAGATGAGGATAATGGGTAGGTACCAAGAATAAGCCATGCCAAACATACACTTGTATTGCAATCAGACTTCTATTTATATTTGTTTTATCTTAGGAAAATGAAGAATGAAAATAACTACAAAAAGAATTTTATTTTATTTGTTTTAAATTAGAGAACTATTTACCCCAAAAACATCAGCTCATCTTGGAATTACTTTCTATTTTAACTGCAGCTACCTTAATTTATGAATTGAGTTTCATTTCCATAAACTGTTTACTTATTGCCCATCTAACAATACAAAAATACTCAGAGGTGATCATTTATGGAATTGGTACTAAACTGGCTAAATGTAGATCTTGCCTCAGGGAATTTTCTCTCTTATTCATATTTTGTTTCCCAAATATACATATAGGCTCTGAATAAAGAAAGTTACTTTACTCCAAGTCTAAATTTGCATGCCTTGCAATGGGTTAGCTCACATGCAGTGTTTTCTGAACTGATGTCATAATAGATTTAGGTGAATCAGTTAATATGTGAAGAAAAAGTAGTTTTGAATGGCTAAAGTGTTTTCATTCTGTTTACTGAAGTTTAATGTAGGGACTGAATCACCGCTCTGCTTCTTTGACCTGCTTTGAATCTGATGGGATCAAATCTCTGTAGTGCATTGCCTTGCATTCCTGGTTCCAGAGTTAGCCACATCAGGTCCATCACCAGCCTTTCTATCCTACTGAGAACAGGAAAACTGGTGCATTACCTTAGATATTTTGTGGCAAAAAGAAAATTAATAATGACAAGCCAGAACAACAATGTTTGCAGGCACTGGGACAGCTCTTACACTGCTCCAGGTAATCCACATCCATGCAAGGCATGGTCCATTGGCTGCATCTGCACCAGTAAGCAGTTCTTGGGCCTGTTATATGGCTCTGAGGCTAAGTGACTCAGTTTGCCCATGTTCATACTGTTAAACACTCATCTTTCAAAGCAGGGTCCTGCATCCAAATTCCACATTGAGAATGGTTTCTGTACTGTGCTAAATACAGTGATTCCTGTGAATAATTTGCAAGGACCCTTTAAGCAAAGTAATGATACAGACAACCAAGTTTCAGGGCCTGGAATCATTGTCATGTACCATCACAGATAAGATCTTTATTTTTGTACCAGTGACAGGAGCCCCAGAGGAAGCAGAGCACCTGGTACTGAGGAGCTGCACATGGAAGCACTGCCAAGTCCTTCAGTGTGCTTTTAGATAATGGCAGTGACAGAGCCTTGCAGAGAGCCTGACAGTGGTTATGCCACCATCCTCCCTTGCCTCTTGTGTTCTTCAGCTTTGAGATCTAAAATGTGGATTTTCTAAATGTGAGAGTTTCAAAAGATGTGTAGGACTGGAAAGCCCCCAAACAGGGTCTGGACTAATGCCAGGCTTATGCAAGAGCCCTGGAGACTAATGTAGGCTGAGCCTAGTAAAGCTGCTGCATCCCCTATTCTCCTCTAGAAGGATGAACATTGATAGTGAGCATGATGGTTCCTATTAGGCTGCTATAGGATAAGCCATTAAATTCATCGGCAGGAACAGGATTTTGCTCTGTGTGACATTTTCAGAAGAAACTGGTTATGTGTTTCTTGTAGCCTATAGGAAATTTTGATAACATCATGAATAAATATCTATAATTTAACCCTCTGACTTTAACATTAATTTAGGTGTTTTCAAATGAAACGGAGCTAATATGTCACTCACTGTTTGTTTTCTTTACATTACTGTTTTAACCTCTGAGACAAAGATGCTTCCTTCAGGAATTTGCCCTTGCCCCACTGAGCAAATCTTTGCTTCTAAACAGTATTATTGATGAAATGATTTCTGGCATCTAAAGGTTTTTCTGATAAAGAAAAAACACCTTTGAAATATTGAGTTTAATGGCAGATGGCTAGATGGTCTGACAGCATTATTTATGGGCTGTATGAGATGAATGTTAAACTGGTATTTTTCTGCCCATTCCCTTGGTCGGATGCTTGGCAGGACCAGATGTTGCTAGTGTTTTCTTCCAGCATTACCTATAACAGAATAAAACATCAAACATACCCGCTGAAGTCACAGGAAGTTGCTGCCTCTGCCTCCTGAAGGCCTGGGGGATGTTCACAAGCATTGATCCACTAAGTCCTACTCTGTTGATCAGTGCTTGGCTTGGCAAGATATTGGTTGGCCACCAGCACCTGTGGGAATGTACTCATCTACAGCCATCCCCAAGGCTCTTTGCTCTAAGCTGACATGTGTGATACAAAGGTGAACAAAAATAGTTTTTCAAAATCAGGCATTTGAAACCATTTTATGCTTAGAGGAAAACCTTTGGTTTTTTTCTTTCCACAAATATGTGTGACCACTTCTGAAAATAAAAGGTTCTTAAATAAAAAGAGGAAAACAATTTCATGATTCTGTTTTAGTTTAACATATTTGATGTTCCTATTAGTTCCACTTGGAGAGAGAAAAAGGCTTTCATTCTGCATTAGCTGATTGTTTCCATCAGTCTCCTTTCCCCCTTCCCCTCCATTTTTCACACCTCCTACTGTGTATGAGTGCCTGCTGCACCATTTATGTTTGCAATGTGTAAACTGTTACTTCCTTCAACAAATCAGATCTACTTAGGGTGAAATTAAAGATCTGAAGAGGTGACCATCCTGCTGGTTTGACATTTTAGGATTTTTGTGCTATTCAAGAAGGAACTGCCCTGTTCTGCCTATAGATATTTATTAATTCTGCGAAAGAATTATGGAATCAGGAGTGAATTGTTTTGGCATAAAAAGAAAATTAGTGGAATATATTCCAGGAAACACAAGGCTGCAGTTCTTGCAGTGAGATGAAATCTGGCAAGTAACAGCATTAGAAATAATTGGCCTCTCTTTGCAGTAGGCAGGAGTGCCTGGAACTCACATTTTCGTGTCAAGGTTCAAGGTCATGATATGGACCAATTTAAAATGGACAGATCTGTATGGCTAAGATAGAAGACAGTGTGTTGTGCCCTTGTACAGATCCCCTACTCATGTGAGTTCTCCACTTATCCCAGAATAGCTCCCTTGGCTGCAATGGAAAGATTTTTCTTGCATGCAAGGATTTGTAGGACAGAGTCTGTACATTGTGTACTCTTTTATTTAAAACAAGACATGTTACACTAGTCTGGTATCTTAGCAATGATTGTCATAACTTTCAGGACAGGAACTGACATATATATCCAGAGGATGATACAACCTGCCTGACGTGTCCCAGGATAGGACAAGTCATGCCACTGGCCCTCTAGATGTGCCACTGATTGTAAAGGGAATTGAATTTGCCAGGTGGAGGACAGTCCTGTGTTTTAGGTAGCTGATGATGGGTGAGATGAATTTCTCACCTCCAGGAGAGGCTCTTGTCTCACAGTGAAAGAGAGGACCTCTGCATGGGAATTAATCCATCAAAGCAGGCTTGTTGCTTTGAATCCAAACTACTTTTTTCCTCTCCAGGTGTGTTCTAGAGGTATACGTCATTAAAGGAAAGAAATCTTCCCCTTGGAAGATAGATTTTGGTTTAAATGTGCACCATAATCACTGAAAGGTTGTTCTCTTCCTCTTTCAGCATGCCATGGTTGTTTCCAGCTGCATTTTTTTTCTCAGTTTGCAGTTCATAGGTGATTAAATCTAGGAAATCAACCTGATCTCTGCTCCCACTGGGAGCAAAGACCATGAGAACAAACAGACAACACCCCCAGTTTAAGATCTGAGTCCCACTCATTTTTAGCATCTCACACCAATGCTTTAGCTGCACGAAGACTGTTCCTTCCTTTTATCTTCTATTTCCTCTTTTTTTTTTTTTTTTTTTTTTTTTTTTTTTTTTTTTTTTT
>NW_020955805.1:322692-384826 GCF_003031625.1 Empidonax traillii
TAGCAAACCTCCTCATCCTTCAAAACAGGGTGGTCTCATGCAAACTGCCTGCTGGGAAAGGTCCTAGGTTGATTTAATGAGTGACTTGTGACAAGGCATGGCTTCTGTTTAATTTGCAAGTGTGTAGCAAACCCTACAGCAACATGGTCTAGCAAAGGGAAACTTCTCCAAATTCCCTTGATTTTTCTCCTCATTTGACAGTGACATCTCTGAGTCTGTGTGGAACTGGGCTTGCTGACCTCAGGCATTGCTCTTACATGAATGAGGTTACTCAGCTCATTTTAGTGTTGCTAAAATAAAGACCTTAAATCATTACCAGTTTTCTTAAACTGCTTAAGGATTATCAGGGAAATAGCAAAGGTGAGGCAAAGCACTGGAAGCATAAATCTGCTGGAAGAAGAGAAGCCTTCTTATTCAATTTGGAGCTGAATTTGCATTTCTTCCTCAGGGGTACTCAAAGACAAGCACATGCTTTCAAGCAGCTGCTGCTTTGGAAGCCAGTTTGCTCAGTTTAGGATGTAGGTAAAAGTGTTTTCCTGCAAAGAGAATAATTATACGCTCCCTAACACACAGAAGCATCAGAATTCACAGCGTGCTCTTTACAAGGGTAATAAAGTTTTATATGCATACACAGAAGAAACAGGTTGCAGCAAAATACTTAATGCACCCAATTATCCCCCAAAATAAGTAGATGAGAAAGAGACTGGCAAAATTTGACTCAGGCTTAATTATTTAACATTTGAACCTTTCTGTTCTTAGCAATAAATTCCCATATCTGCCGTGCATTTCTTGGTACTTTACTTGGTCTGGACTCTTGTAACTGCACTTTAAACATTTAGGAGACTGCCCAATGTCAGCGTGAAGAATAAGGGAAAGGCTTGACATCAATTACAACATTACACACAATATAAAATTTAATGGCTTGAATCAACCTTTCATTGCTATTTAAAGCAGCCATGTATGGTTTTGCTAAGATCCTAAAAATTACCAGCTTCTAAATGTCTAAATTATTCAACAGCACAGGATCTTATGCTGAGGGTTTTAAAATGTTATTTCAGTTCTGTGGTATAACTGGAGGGAAAGTTTGACAGGTAAGTGGATTTTTTAAAGCAGAGAAGAAATTAATCTCTTGGGCAAAGGAGAACTCTGTGGGGTAAATGAAAGGAAATAAAGTCCATCAGATTCTCCACTGGCTTGCACTCTTTGCAACTCCTTGGAGAAAAGCTGAGGCAGTGAGCCTGCTGGGCACTGACCTGGGGGAGAATTGGCCTATAGATTTTTATGCTTGTTCTTAAATGACTGGGAATCACACCAAGGACTTGGGTGGCTTGGTGATAAAGTACTGGTTTTCCACCTCTGTGACCAGAGTCAGGATTTACGTGGTGGCCTCAGCTCTGTGTCTCCCTGCTGTGCAACTGTCTCATAAAACACTGATTTCAGCCCAGGGAAGAGGCCAGGGGAGCAGCAGCAGAACCTTGCTCACCACTTGCCCCTGGTAAGGGGGTCCCTGCAGATCAAAGCTGAGGTTATGCCCAGGGCGGCACAGGGAAGATGGCTTGTCCTGCAGCTGCAGATTCTGGACAGTGGATAAATAAAAGGCTCGGTTTCTAATTTTTTAACTAAATATTCAGATAAAACTCAGGAAAAAAAAATTCTGAAACTGTTCTTAAGGAAAAGAAATGCCCTCAGGGGATCTGAAGATATGTTTTTACTCAGTGGTCTGGAGTATAATTAAAAAAACACTTTGATGAGGAGTGATGGTTACATACAGACCTTGACTATCCCACTTTTAATAAGGGGCTAGTGGGGAGAAATATATAACCTTTATATTAGGAATGTTTCACTGATTTTATTTACAGTACATAAAATTTTATTTCTCTGAGCTCTGTTGTCAGCCAGGAGCAGCTTTAGTTTGGACTGGATGGGCAAGGATGTTTAGTGAGTTTTATTTCACACTGTATGAACACCGGTGCTGTTTTTTCAGGAATACTTTTTTCCAAACTGAAGTATAACTGTAACCACGACCTAGGTCACAAGCATTTCCTGAAGTGGTTGTGAAATTTTCCAAAGATTCCAATGCTTTCATTGTTATTTCCGCCATTTAAAAAGTATCTGGTTTTAAATATAGCATTTTGCCTTATCAGCACTGGGAATCATAGGTAATTGTTATTGACTACATGGACAGAAACAAGCCATAGGCTTTAGCTTGCAAGTCTTGGAATTTCTTGGAAAAATCTTGGAAAGATAACGCAAAAGTCAGTTGTAACTGCAGGTACTCGAAAAGCAGGTTTTCCCCAGCAAAAAAAATGGGCACATTCTATCCTTCCACCACAGTCCAGGGAGACAAGCTAATCCCCCTTTACTAAAGGAGATGAGGAGACTGAGATTTCCCAAAACAGTCAGCGAGGCCTCTTTTTACATCCAGGGACACTGGTGAGGGATAATTGAAATTCCATTAGATCTCAGGCCAACACACACATAGATACATGTTTTCTGCAAGGCATTTGAAATATAGTCTAATTCCTCATCCAAACGCTGCACCCCCTCAAAGGGAAGACTGGAGTCACCTTTAGTGTACATTTGTGATTTGATGAGCAGTATAAATTAAATCATCCCACAAAAAATAAACACCAGAAAAGAGAAACTGATCTTGGACCTTAAGAAAGGAAAACAACCCAGAATAAAAATCAAGCACTGACCTGGATATTGCCTGGAAATTACACCAGCTGGTTTTTACCTGGTACATGTTTGGAACATAATAAAAATGAATGTGAAATGAATTTTGTGTTGTAAATTATCTAAGAATTAATTCTCATAAAACAAAATCTATTTCATTACCTCAGTGTCTTAAAGATCCCCAAATCTCTAGTTTAATGGAAAAAAAATTGATTAAGTAAAGCATTTTCTGCTATTGGACCTCAAAGCTTTCAACCTGCAGCTGATACACTTTGAACAGCCACCAACAATTCAGCCACACAAGACATAAGAAAACCTAATCAATGCTGTTTTTACATAAAGAGCAAAAGGCTGTGTTTCCCATCATAAAAGGTTATGGTGTTTACACAAAAGCTGCAGCTAACCTCATAAAATTCTATTGATTTCCCAGTGGGGTCCTTGGAGGACACTTGGCTGTGTTAAATGACACACTGACTTCTAGCACCAAAATAACCTTGTGTTCCTTTCAAGGAACTAGATGCATAATGCTGTTCTTATCAAGTGGACCTTGTGATGAGCTCATGTTGAACCTCTCTTTGGGTGATCTGCCTCTCAAGAACTTCACCTCCAGTGGTCTCCTAAAGAAGACAGATGAACAGGGAATAAGTCACAACAGTGGGAATTTCTGTTATTTTGCTCTGGGTTTGCTTTGGTGGTAGGATTTTTTTGTCTTTTTAAAGGAGTGCCTCTCCTAGAATATTATTCAACAGGTACAATAAATGATCCAATTCGTGGAACAGCTAAAGATCAGCAAAGGGAAGAAGGGAAGGGAAGGGAAGGGAAGGGAAGGGAAGGGAAGGGAAGGGAAGGGAAGGGAAGGCCTTCAGAAGCAAAGAAGAACAGGAAAATAAATTAAGAGAAAATCTTTCCTGCTGCCTTGAAATAATTTGAAATAAAGCATATACTGAGAATTTCTATTAGTAAAATCTTTTTTATACCAGGCAATTAAGTAGAATTTTCTCCAAAAACAACAGACTTGCCATATTTTCAGAGACATGTCAAAGGATTGTTATAGAATAGCAAACATCAAATGTCTAATTTTCCCATAGGGTAAATAAAACCAAATGATGTGAAAAAAATAATAAAAATATGACCAAATTCTCCATTGTGGCCTAAAATGTTATATAAAATTTCAAGTATTATAAAACCTGAGGTCTTCTGGTAAAAATTTATAGTTATAAAAGAAAAAGAATACAAAAAAGGGAAACAATTCCTTTCTTTTTTTTTTTTTTTTTTTTGAGTCTTAAGAAGTGAAATAAACTGAACAAATTAAATCTTTTCTAGACAGTTACACCAACTCCAATTAGATGTTGCTCCAGAAGAACTAACTACCCCACCCCTATTATTTACTTATAAGCATCTAACATTATTGTCTAAATTATAACAGGAAAAATCCTTCTCTTTCCAGTTAACAGGAACTGGAGAGTGCTTTCTAGGAAATAGGATCTAGTCCTGCAAGATCAGAGACTGCAAGATCAAAAGAATTGAAAATAAGGATGAATTATGTCGCATAACGGATCTTAAAATTTAGACAACTCATTGCAAAGAGACCAGAGCAGCTAGTTTTAAATGATAGAGAAATTTTTTAATGAAAAGTGGAAAGATAAAATATGTTTGTTGGGAAAACCTCATCTTTAACTATTAAAGGCTTTTAATGTGTGCTTTCCTTTCCCCTCTTGCTCAATTAAAAATATGTTAATACAATGTTAAGTTCAAGATTTAAACCCACAAGAGTCAGGAAATTCAGAATTAAGACTCCTTTGGGAACCTTAATTCTGTTCCCATTGTGCATATTATATTTTATGATTAGGTCTTTCATTACTTGATCACATAACACTGGGGCAGTGTGACATGCAAAGAGTGGTATTGAATAAGTGTGGTTTGTTATGGAGGTTAAAGAAATGTCAATGTCACTAAGTAGTCTTGCAAAAATGTAACAACTGCAGTTTTTATAAAATTATTGCTTTGTTATTAAAAAAAATCACTTTGAGTGTACAGTTGTATGCAGACACCTTTTTTTTAACAATGGTATGTGCAAATGCAAAAAAAAAGAATTTTTTTTCTTTCTTTCTCCACAAACTGTTCTCAAATACTGATCTTCAGGACCTGTATATTTGTATGTTAGGGACCTCTGTTTTCTCTTTTTATCTTTGGAAATGGTGGGGGTCCTACTGAACCTTTGAAGATACTGGGCTACTGTTCTGGAAGATGAACTGTTTTGTTAGCCACAGAAATAGGCTTTGGGAACTTTTTCCTATAAAAATAAAGATGCTTAAATATCTTACTCAAAATTATTTGGTAACCTATCAGTAAGGTGTGAGTCTTGCCAACTTTTGAGTTTGGGGGAAAACATTTTGACTTGATGACATAAAGCTGTATTGGAGGTAAAGATCTGAGACTTAGCTCCCTCAGCTCCCTTGACTGCATGGGCAGTAACAAGCCAACTTCTGTTTCTAGATGTGCAGGTTCTGTAGGTCTAAGATATGCCTGCATCTTCAAAGATCCAAAAAAGGTAAAGGTGCATCCAAAGCTCCAAAGATTCTGCAAGACCTCAAGTACCAGGTATTAATCATATTTCTCTTTCATGTAAGGGTGAACGCTGTGTCTTAAGAACATGTCAAAACGCATTTGGTTTTTGGACATAACCACTCCACTGGTGGAAAAACTTTAAAGATGGACTAGTAGATCTCTGGGCAATAGCAGGAAAGTTCTGCTATGCCCATGTCTTAGCAAGCTCTCTACGTAGTGGTGCATATGCCAGGATCAAAAGCACAGGAGTCAATTCAGGAGGACAACTTGAGAGATGGAACACATTTTGAGGCAAATTTCAGGGCACTGTGGCTGAACCTCTCTTTTCTGTTTGATGGGGTGAAGACATAGAGGTGGGAAGGTGTGGGGAGGCAGGAGAGTGAGGTCTGTGGGTGGTGAAGCCGCCCCCTGCACTGCCATGTGGCAGGAAGGATACAGGAGGGAGAATAAAGGCATCATCCTCCCACCCCAGGGCTTGCAGACATCACTGAGAAAAGCTGTGAGAGTTGACCCAGGATAATAGAAGCACAATTCTTTTAAACTTAGGGTTTTTTTTTGCACTAGGTCTTAATAGTTTCCACTGTTTTCAACCCCACCTGTCCCAGTCCTGCTACCTTATTTGTGTCACTGAGTGGTTTGCCTATGAGTGGTTTTAGCTGAGCAAAAGGGGTTGTTCAAAAGGCAGGTCTGGGTACCTATCATCCAAATCCCTGTGCAACATAGAACAATACAATTCACAATACAGTTCATAATAGACCATTATTATCACTGAATGGAAATGCCGTTTATTTTATACTTTGCTTGCTCTAAGATTGTGTGATGTAAAAACTTGGATTTGCTTTCAGAAGCATTTTGATGTCTGTTTTTAGCATTTACCTCATTGTCAGGAACAGATTGGATATAGTAGTTGGGATTTTGGTACTGTAAGCATGAGTTGTCTTCTTTTGTTTGTGTTTAAGCTTTTGCTAACCAAAAGGAAATGCATAAGTTTATAAAATAGATAATATATAAATCTAAGTGTAATTTATAGATCTACTAAAAATGCTGTAGAATTAAATGGACTTGATGGAAGCTATCTACTCAATTTGCTTTTCTTCTGAAATGTCTATTGCTTATAGAAGCATTTTGAGGTGTGTCAATTAAAGTGTTCATTAAATAATACCCTTAAAACTTCTTCACTTTCCATATCGTGACAAAATGTTTGACATTAACTGTTTATTGTCAAAAACGTTAAATATTTTTCATTTTACAATTGATAGTAACCACAATAATATTTACAGAACCCAAACTAATTGGGATGAATGGAAGACTCATTTTCTATTCCAACTCTGTAATCAGTGTGATGAGCGACTCTGAGTAAGCAGTTTTCATTCATTCCCCCCATCCCTAGTCTGTAAAATGAACATAAGGATAATGTTATCTTACAAATTTTTAAAGAAAAGTACTGAATTGAGTCTTATGATTCTTAATAGACTGTTATGCTGCTATGGAAAAGAGGATCACTTAAGGTCACGCTAGAGGGAGGGATGGTTAGATTTCATTTTTTGCTGCTGGGTTCATACTTACTTATTAAATATGCCACCTGTAGGTGGTAGGAATTGTTTATTTTTTACAGATGTGCTACTAATGGATGTTACATAGGGTCAAGTTAATTTCCTCAAACATCTTACTGTGTCAGACATCTTTTCTTTTGAATTTTGTTTTCTTTTGCTTTATGTGTGGAGCCCTTTATGCTGAATCAGTAGCTCAGATACTTGCAGTTAAATATGAACTGATTCTGTGGCTTCGGTGAGTCATCAGTTTACACTTCTGCTACCTGAGAAGTCATGCAAAGGGGAGTTGGAGGTCACCCCAGTTACAGGAGTTTGGTCAGCTTGTCAGGATATTATCACAGAATCACAGAAAGGTCTGGGTTGGAAGGGACCACAAAGATCCTCTAGTTCCAACCTCCTGCCATGGGCAGGGACACCTTACACAAGGCCTAATCTAAATCTACCCTCTGTCAGCTTAAGGCCATTCCACCTTGTCCTATCACTACATGCTCTTGAGAAAAGTCCCTCTCCAGCTTACTTGGAGTCCCATTCAGGTACTGAAAGGGACTCCAAGATCCCTCTGGAGCCTTGTCTTCTCCAAGATGAAAAATGATGGGTGCTAGAAGTCAATCCTGATTTCAGACAAAGTGTATAAAATGACATTTCCACCTTTTGAGACAGGACAATTTTTTGTCTTTCTCTCTGTGTCCTGATTTCTTTCTGTAGGTTTAATTCATTCTCTGGGAGTTTTAATCTAAAAACACAGAGAGGAAGTATTTATTACTGTAGGTGTATCCAAGTTTTGACGTTATTAAGTGTACTGGTGTTAAACCATGTGTATCAAATAGGACCTGCTCCTGGGCTTAGTGACCTACTCAAGCCTTGGACATAACCAGCCACTGGTGGAAAAACTTTAAAGATGGACTAGTAGATGTCTGAGAAGAGGGAAATGTGATCAGTCCTTACAGCAGCACCACTCAACATGGCACCACAGAGCTTATATGAAGCTTGATGGCTCTGCAGGTCCATGTGTGGCCCTGGGTCACTGAAGGAATGAGATTCTTACTGAAAGATGGACATGGCCTGTAACACTGTGTGCCAGGAGGAAACACCAGAGAATGAATGAGCTGGAGCTGGCTTTTGCCTCAGAGCAGTTCTCATCTGTTTTGTGGTCAGAATATGTGCTACCTTCTGAACTTCATGGGGTGCTGTCCTGGAGGGAAATTTCTCAGTGAGTTTCACCCCCAAAAGCTCCAGTTCCTGTCACAATAACAAAAATTATATAAGTGGGGATGGTCAAGAGACTCCAGAAATGCATTCCTGTGCAAAATTAACAGAGGCATGGACATACTCTGATTTATTTAATAATATTTTGAACTTTTATTCTGGTTTATGGGACTTGGCTTTTCCCTTTTTTTTATTTTTCTGATTTTATCAGCTGTTCTATGATTTCTAGAATTTACTTTAATAGTGCACCCAGGACTCACATGCACAGGATAATAATCAGATCTTTCTAAAGCTGTTCTCTCTCCTTTTAGTTCTAATACTGATTTGCCAA
The DNA here is from genome assembly GCF_003031625.1 of Empidonax traillii. NCBI lineage: Eukaryota > Metazoa > Chordata > Aves > Passeriformes > Tyrannidae > Empidonax > Empidonax traillii. The sequence continues at coordinate 331,027 of NW_020955805.1, forward strand.
AACAGACACTCAGAGCTCTTTGGGATGTTTAGGATCAGTGACAAAAGGAAATAGGAAAGCAGAAGGAATCTTCCTTCTGCTGATGCAGAAACACAAGCAGGTACTGGACGCTAACTTTAACATGTCTAATAAGTTTAATTAGAAAAGTGCAGCCTTCTGGACTGCAAACAGCCTGTGAACATGGCCTAGGAAGGCGAGAGCGCCTGGACTATTAGGCCATACTGTCCTTTCCCCTTGAAGACCAATAATGAAAAGCCTGAGGTAAAGCCATCTTAAGGGAAACATCCTGTAAGGTTAAAAATAAAATGTGGGAAATAAAAAACAAAAGAATTTGATGATTGCCTCTACTCTCCATCCTGCCTGGAAGCCCCCTTTATGGTCTGCCTTATGGTCCTGCCAGTCAGGAAACAGGAATTAAAGTTCTGTCAATCACAGCTAGCAAATAAATGCTATCCCATCCCACGAACCTTTTCTTCTGCAATGTGTCTACCTAGTCATCAAAGCCATTTCCAGCTGTTTTTGTCTTTTCCTGAATGCTGAATGTGGCTGGTGAGTATTCAGCCCACTGCTGGGGAGAGGCTGGCTGATGAGGACACATAGTTTAGTGCTGCTTGTGGAGGGGATGAGAGGAGAGAAGTATACAACAGGATTACATATGGTCATCCTGTTTGTTAGTGCACCCTTGACTCCCATCCTGTGTCCTGGCCAGAACCCCTCTGGGAGGGTCACCTGGAGGACTGCAGTCTCTGCTCTGGCTTTGAAGTTCCTCCCGAGAGGAAGTGGGTGGGCTGGGATTTGTACATTACCCAAGACTGAAGGATGTCAAACTCTTGTATTCCCACAAAGTAAAGCCATATCTACTGTCGAGGGGGCTGCTGAGGGTGGTGGGAGAAGATGACAAAATATTAGACCAGAATCCAGCTTAAGAAGAGATCTACTTACGCTTCTGTGTGTTTCTAAGATTGACTCTCTGGAAGCTCACATTTTTTGGGAAGTGCAAGCTAAATGTATTCCCTTATATTTATGATCTAAAAGGGATCACATTTCAGAAAACAACATTTTACCTTCAAGATTGTTTCCCTGAACCCTAGAAGATCCTTTCTTCCCTGAACTGACTTCTCCTTGAAGTTTGAGGCTCTCTCTTTTCTCTTTTTTCTTTCTCATTTCTTAATTTCTTCCTTTTTTTTCTTTTTTTCCCTCCTTTCCCAAGTTTTTTCTGTTTACCACTTCATTCAGTTTTGTGTGCCTTGTGGGGACTAGTTATTGGCAGGGTGAGATCTGTCTAATTAAGTCAATCACAGAACCTAGAAGTGGATCTCATTTCTGATTTTTTCAGAAGTCCAAAAAAATTATCAGATGTTCAACTCTTGAAGAAACAATGATTTTTGGTGGGAGTAAATTGTGGAAGAGAGAGAAATCAGTGTGTGTTCTCCATTGTATTGCTGAGTATGCATTTGTCTTTCCCAAGACTCATGGAACAGGTAAAGCAATGGAGAAGAGAATGCTGCTGATACTTTTTGTCTTTGGAACATTGTAGGTGAATTAATTCCTACTAACAAAAAACCATAATCTTCTTCAGGTGGTACTGGCTGTGGCTGGTGTACAATCTGGCTTCTTTGAGAATTTTTCAGTTTTGAGGTTTCTTATAGTGTAATATCATTGTGAAAACAACAGGATTTTCTGCTGCAAACATTTTATCCTGCAGTCTCCTTCCCACAGGAATAGTTTCAAATTCTCCAGCAATCCTCAGTCCTTCTACAGCTCAAAGCCTCATGCTTGCCTTTAAGATATCAGGAAAGACACACAAACCAGGTTCTAAATATGTTAAATCTATACCTTCTTTCCCCAAAAGACCATTTCAGTGCTTACTCCTGACTATCAGGCAGGTGAAGGGGAAGAACACGTGTGAGAGTGGCTACACTGGATCCCATTAGAGGTCCTTTGGCCTGGAGTCTTGGCTCTGACAGATGCTAAGGGAGGCATCCAAAGCCAGCAAAGGTCATGCAGAGATATTTCTGTCTTTTCTCTCCTCCCACCCAGCCTCGAGCAATCTGGATTTCCTGAGCATGAGGTAACATCTTGGTGGACCCTAAATTTAATCTGAGTACAATGCCTTTCTAAAATTACTATATTTGTTTGTATTGGTGCAGATTGTGAGCTGCTTAGGCTAGCACAGAAGTTGTGTTAGGTGTTATACAAACATGGGACAGAGAGGCCCTCTCTGCACCAGTAGGACCATGCTGACAGTGATTTTACAGTGCTGGAATGTAAAACACACTAAGCAATTTTAAGTAGAGAGGGTGAGGCAGCTGTGAGGTTTTTATTAATCTGCAACAACATTAGCACATCAAGTATATACAGATTTTCCATTTTGCTGCAGATAACATGTCAAAGTTCAACAGAGGAACCTGAGAGATGCTTCTTGCCAAGGAAGGGCAATGCAAAGTTATTATAGAACCTTTTAGATTGGAAAAGACTTCTCAGATCATCCCATACACCCCTAAACCCTAGACTCTTTTTAATAATTTTATTTTTTTAGTTAGTTACAAAAAAATTATTCATGAAGGGAAAGTGTGGGCAAAAGTATAAGGTGCTTCTTTACCAACAGACAGTGTGGATGCTCAGGCTCAATGACAAGGAAAATTACTCTTTTTATATTCATAAGAAATGGGAGGAGGGAGGTGGTCAAAAAATAGGGAAGGACATGAACATACAGAAAAGAAAGGAATTAAAGGAAGGAAACAAAGAAACAAAGACAAAAATTGGTGTGGTTAGTAACGTACCAGAAAAATGATTTTCCAAGGGACATTCTGAGCTGATATGAATGGAAATGCTGTTGCCTGGGGCAGAAATCACTGTGGTCTTCATACTGAAAAAATGCTCCAGCTCTTTTTCTCTGTTCATTTTCTTGTGGGAAATGGTGGTAAGAGTTACCAGTCACTAAACACCAATGACCTACTGTAAATCCCTGGGATCAGCAAACAGCTATGATGAGTGTCAATCTGTAATTCCAGTGCAGCAGAACAACACTTCCTCAAGAGTGTAGAAGAAACTGGGGAAATTCAAGTTGGTACCCACAGTTTTCAGATTTTTTTCTTGTACTGCCCAATAAAAACAAATAAGTAGAGCACTCACATTTTCCTGATCTGCTAAACTCTTTTGTGTTGTTTTTTAATATAAAACTGTCACATTTTTGATTGCATGGCCATAAATCTTTAAAAAGGATCCCAGGTTATTAGTGTAAAAAAAAAATTAAAAAGCCTTTATGAAAGTTAATGGTGTATGATATGTTCTCTAACACTAGAATTTATCCTGTCTTCCTTGTCCTTTAGCATGAGCCTTAATATTAGATAATCATGCATTTTTAATTTTTCAGTGATTTTAATGAACATGGTAAAACTGAAAAATAAGTACTATCTATTTTCCTTCCGTTCCCATCTCTCATAATTTGTTCCTTCATGCTAGTTCCAATAACCACTCTGGTAGCAGAAATACTGTAACTTTGATGTCTTTCAGCTTCTCTTTCTTCCTACCCTTCCCTGCAAGTATATAGCTTACTGCTCTTCTCCAAATGGGAAAAGCTCTGAGGAGCAGCCCCTTGCTTAACATGTAAAAATGTGAGTTCTGGCTGGCAATTGCTTTGGTTTTGTTCCCTTGAGATCTGACAGTGCCAGAAATCAAAGCATAATTTTGCAGATGTTGAGATCCTGTAAGCCCCCTAAGTTGCAGATCTAAGCCAGAAAGCCAGCTGGCACCATGGACGTGTGCTAAGAGTGTAAAAGTACACATTTTTAGTTTTCAACCAACAATGACTGACTGCTGGTAACTTCAACAGAGTGAAGCATTACTAACTTTATTTTTGGAGTGTAAGTGGCTTTGTGCATTCCCCTGAGCTCTTCTTCTGTTCTAGTGCTGCTGTTTTAAAGATGCTGTTCAGAAGTATAGAAGTTTCTTTGGTGCCTTTCCAGCATATCTGCTACTCTTTAAAGGGATACCACGCTCTGACAGCACACTCAGAAAATTTAAGAGTTATTTCAAGAGAAATTTAACCTTGTTGATTTCAAACTGCTCTGCCTTTCTTCTAAAGGAAATATTTGTAAGGGGGAGAAAAAAATCTACAATGTCTACATTAAAATGAGAATAAGATGATGGGACAGCTATCACATCCATCTGCAAAGAGGGACTGGATAGTTAAAATATGTGTGGGAGCTTAGACAGATATATCATAATTCTGTGTTTTGCACTGTGGGAAAAACTGAAAAATACGTATTTAAATTTCTGAAGTGTTTGGATAATAAAGAGTAACATTATAGTTTTTAATACGAACTTTTCCTTTCACATATTTGAGTCCCTTCCTTCAGTGCAGCACGTCTTTGCTGAATCCTGAGAGCAGAAATAGCTGGTTAAAGCAATGATACTGGTCAGATGTTCCCTGTTTTGCAGATAAGTCTGCACATAGCAGGGTGGGAAAGATTTTCTCTAAGCTTTTAGAGTTTGGAAGTTTTTTATTTACTACTAGGACAAGGCAAACATCTTTCTACTTTTATATACGAAACTTATTTGTTCAGTGGAGAGACTGCTCCAACACAGAAAGATGTTACGTTCTTCTGATCACTCAGGATTTTATTACACAGCTTCAGACTGAGATAATAGAATTAACTCCTGGATGAACAGCGGGCTAAGATAGGATCTCACTGATGCTTTACCAGCACTGTAGCAGGCACTCATGTTTGGTTCTTTAATGTCCAGCCACATACTCTGACTGTGACATTACCCTGAGTTGTTATTTTTCCCAGTTTCCATCAAAATTCCAGAAGCTGGGGAACTTTTCCTAAAGCAAATTTCACCCAAACCTCTAGTTTCTCATGCACAGTTTAAATTTCAATGAAGTGATATTTTCCAATGAAAAAAAAGTTTAATTGAAAAATTCCTGACAAGCTCTAATCCTATTAACTTCACTGTGGTTGCACATATGCTAATGAGAGCCGTGTGTGTGAGACTGTTGCTAAATTTGCAAAACACAATACCCAGGACATGCATATTATATGTACTTTGACATAGGCACATATGGTTTATATTCTGTATTCTAAAACAATATTATGAACATTTTATAAGGTTGCAAAAGTGAGTATTGTAAATTCAAGAAATGCAAAAGTTATTGAGGCATGCACTTTGGACTCTCTCTTTGGTGTAATTGGCCATATACACCTTCCACTTCCTCTTCTCTCCCTGCTTGCCCCTCTCATATTCCTTCTCTCTCTCCTCTGTGCCTTTCCTCTCTGGATAACCTTCTTTTTTAGAAAATAGCATCTCTTACACATGGCTCTAACATGGCACTAGACAACATCATGAGCTGGTATTGTGTTATCTTCTCTTAAATTCCTTCTGTCTTGTCAGGTCAGGCTAAGTTCTGTATGGGGAAGGATACTCACTCCATGGAATGTAGGCACTGATTACTGTGTAGGTGTGTTCTTTTGTTTGTTCTTTTGAGCTTAGCAGTAAACACAGTTCAACAATAATTTTCTTAGCACAACAACATAAATATGTGTTATGGCTTGTGTTAATGCCTATAGTTAAGCAATTGCTAATTTATAAGGATTTACTTTTTTTAACAAGAATGTCCTTGTGTCCCAAAATTATGTCAATTTTCTCATAACAGTGCCCTTTACTTTATGTGGAAATAGTTATTACACTTTTGCTAGGGTATGAGACTGATTTGTTTTGATGCTTTCTTTCCCGGGCCTATGGAGAAGTCTTTGCTGATGTAAAGCTTCAGTGAAATCAATAGGACACTGTTCATGCTCAAGGATTTGTCCTAACGTTTTAACTTTAAGAGTAAAGGCAGACACAAATTTCCTCAAGAATTAGGACAGAGCCGTTTGGGACTGACTAATTTTGAGACGGCAAAGGTACAGGGAAATGAATCTCACATCTTGTTTGAGTTTCAGGTGACTCCTGAGCTGCTCTACTGAGTCTTCTTGCTTTCATGGTGTGTGATCTTTTGTTGCCACTTGCACAACGATGGAGAAATTGGCAAGAGGGGGACCCCACTGTGAATGTCTTGAAGCAGAGGAGTTGATCTAAGCTGCAAGTTCTGTGATGCACATTATCATGTTGACCTGAAAGAAAGTGCTTTTATTCAGCTTGACAAACTGAAATATTTAGAATCCAGTTGACTTGATCCAAAGGAATGTATTTTGCTTACATTTTCCCTGTGGAAAATGAAAGCATCTCTGGAAAAAAATAACATTTTCCCACAGAAAACATTTTTTTTTTACTTAAAAAAAAATAAAAAAAATATGGAAAGTTTCCAACCAGCTGTAATTACACTGCATACATAAAAGGGGCCAAATTGATGCTGTAAGTGCATTCCTGACCATAGTCTATCCATAACTTCTGAGTGCTAGTCTTTGTAAGAACATAACTTTTGAAAGTTATGAAATTTTTGTGACATTCATAACTTCTTAAAAATTCACATAAACGTACTGCATTGTATTCTATGTACACTGACCTACTCTAAAATAAAGGGCAAAACCACAATATGGACAATCACCCATTAGGCACTGGGCAGAGACCACCAACTCATATTCGTCTTTGGAGCTGTTGCTGGGTCTGATTCCAAGCCCCTGAAGGGTTCAGTTTTATGTCACTAGCAAGTCAAGAGGAGATGCAAATGATAATTCTTAAAGTGTGAAAAAGAATTTTGCCATTTACAGGTGAGCTGTGATTCAGTTTTCTTGGAAATAGGTACAATGTTGGGAGAATGGAGGGCTATTGCTCTCCTCCCCACAACCCCCTCTGGAAGTAACAAGCTTATTGCATTTTACACCCAGGTGTTTGCCATAGAATCTGACACATAACCATGCCCTGGAAAACTATAAAACAATATAATTTATAGAAATAAACTGAGTGAGAATCATTATTTTTTATTGGTACCACTTAATGTGCAGAAAAAGCATACTTTCCAAAAATATGGAATAAACGTTCTGTTAGCCTTATTGGGTCCAAATGTTAGGGTTTAAATTATTTTACTATGCAAACTTTCTTTCATATCTTGGCAGTAGTGATTTCCATTTTTATTCCTTTGGTATCCATAATCTTATTAGAATCAAAAACATATGCTTTGAGATCATTGGACATAACCCTTCTCCCACCCTCCCCCCTTTCTCTCCATGTTAAAAAATGCACTGAAAAGACTGACACTCTAGTTTTGAGAAGAACCAGAATGATATAGGGGAAAATTATGCAGACTACCAAGTCTGAATGGGAAAACTGTTTGAAAAGCGCATTTTGGTTTTCGTGCTTTTGATTTGAAAGTCATTAAAGGTACAAAAGTCTCCAAGCCTCCCACTGGCTGCCATTCAGAGCCCCATTCCCCCTCCTGCAACAGGAGGTGCTTGCACCAGGATCACAGATTTACAACACGAAAAAGAGTACAGGCAGATTTGAGCTTTATAACACTTCTGGGGATGTAATACTTACTGCAACCCTTACATCTTGATGTCAGGCAATCCTATCACTGGGGATGAAATGTCAGCTCATTGTTATGGATTTATGAATTTTCCAACTTATCATTATGAAAGCACATAAATTTAAATTAGGCAAGTTCTAACTATTAGAAATAGAGGTCTAACAAAATACTTCTTTTTCTCTTCTGAAGCATCTACTTCATCCTTTTATTCATCTTGTATGAAACAAGATTTTATTCTTTCTGATGCCCAAAGCTGGAATGACAGTTGAAATTTCTGTCAGGAATGTGAAGGAAATATAAATTAAACTGGTTGCAAGTACTCCTGAAGCTTCGTGTAAGAGTAGCTCAAAGTGTGTAGTTAAAAAGTTCAAACATTCTCTGATATATAGATTCACTGTAAACGCCCTCAAACCATCTTAAATCCCCCTGGCAGTGACATCATATAATGGCTCTTTGAATAAAATTAGAAATATTTAATGTTAAGTTTAGTCCAAACTCTGAATTTCTTAAGGGAGCTGTCATTTACTGAATTGGAGCCCGTCAACTAACGATGCTTAGAAACATCACCAGGGATATATGAGTTGTTGCTATACTTTTGGAAAAGGCATTTTTAATCCCTGTTGTGGGAGGAGAACAAAACTTAGCCCAAACAAAAAAGTTGCAACTTATGCTTTTTAAATGACATTTTGAGACACTCACCTTTTGAGATTTGCATTCCGCTTTCAGCTGGATTAAGAGTCTCCACTAATTTCATAGAGGTTATTAAACACCTTCTGGATGTAGAGGATTTTGAGGACTTTTAGTCAATTCTACTGACATGGCCATACTTAAAAGTGGTCATTGAGAGGTGACAGGCTCTCAGTTCCTTTGCTGTGTCATCTGCAGTATTATCCTGATATCTTTCAATATGAATTGTGTCTTATGTTATGATTCTGATACTTTAGGGAGCTAGGCAAGTTTCAAGCCTGCCCTTTAATGAATTTCATAGGTTTTTTTATCCAAATTTACTCTGCTTGCTCTAGTTCCAGAAGTTGCAAGGTAGTAATATACCTTGAACTTTAGTACAAAAAGTACCTATTTAAGTGCAACATGAAATGCACAACTTAATCCACTTCTGAAATAGTTTCAGCTTTTCAAGTAAAATGCAAGTTGCACTAGCTTCCTGGGCCAGTTAATCCAAGGGCAGAAGGATATCAGAGTTGACCCAAGCACTTTTTACACCTAATGAGGAGACAGAAATCCCTCAGGCTGGGTTCATATGACTTAGCATTGAACGTGAAGACAGCACATGCTTTCTGCGTGGAAAAAACAGGCCCCTTCAGAAATCTGGGAGTTCTCTCTCTCCCTCACGAGTGTCTAAGTCAATAGCCTGGGATGACTGACTCCTAAACATTACCCAATTTGTAGGCTATTTATGTTGTCTGCTGATTAAACTGAGAAAGAACAATTGTGGTTTGTTTGAACTTGTTATGAACTAAGTCAGTTTGTCAAATTGACAGTTATGGTTGAGCTATAAACTCAAGTAAAACTTTTCAAAATATGCCTATAAGACCCCAATTGTTGTATTGGGGGATCAAAATTAAAGGAATGCAATAGAGAAAAGGAAGAAGGACATTGATATTAGGTATTGCCAGTGCTGTTCCTCTACAAGTAATTTTAAGGCACCTGAACTGGAAGACAAATATAGTTTATTTCTGGTAGTTTTTGTTAAACAGCAACTGAACATACTTTCTGCATGTTGGAGAAATTATTTCAGCTATTAATAGGAAACTGTTGAAGATAATTAACAATGATTTTTTTTCTATTCCAGAAAACATCCGTAGAAATAACCAAATTAAAACAAAATTTTTTTTGCTGAAAAAGAGTAACTTTTCCAGGAAGACATGAGGAGTGTTTTTCATTAGTATGAACCATGGGAAATATTGCAGCTTCATCAGTGAAGGCCTGACATACGATTTCTATCAAAGACACATTTCATTTACCCTAGGCTTATTCAGCACTACTCTTATATAATTTTCCCTCCCAGCTGTTGTTGCTGCTGTTTGCTGGTAATTAATTGCTTTGTTCCTGGCCTGAGAAATTGTGTCACTTCACACTTAAGCTTCTTATGGGCTACCAGTTTCTTCCTTTACCAAATATTAATAGTGCCAAAAAATACGAAAGGCCCCTAACAAAACTTGGGATGCAAGTAAAGTTTTGAGTTTTGTTGCTTAATTTCATCTGTCCCCACATAAATTATGCTGCAGTGAGTGTTCCCGACCCTCTAAAATAACACAAATTTTCTAAAGTATTTGTTTCCTTGTGTATCAACCACATGTTCTATTTTTATCTCAGTGGTGAATCCAAGAAGTCAAATTACCCATTACTAATGGTCATGTGGCTGTAGCAGCTGAGATTCCAGAAAATGCCTAGAAAATGCCTGAAAATGTCTTTGGGATCACACAAGAAAAGCACAAGTCTGCACACTTTGCAGTTAGCCATTAGATGAAGTAATCTAGATGAATTTTTTTTTGAAAGCTATTTAAAGAGTAACATTCATCACAGTTTTTGCTATGGATTTTCATTCTGGCACCACTTGAGACTGCATTACACAGTTATGTCACTGAGACTTCAAGGGCACTGTGTACAGGGGTAAATGTGCATCAGCGTGTGTCAAGGCCATGAAAAAAGACAAACTCTTATTGATTTCCTTTTTCAGTAGGTGTTACTTGTTGAAATGGGCAGGGAGTTGATCTTGAGGCTTCATGGTTAATACATACTATGAAAGTGATGAATTCAAGCACAGAAGTGAGACTAATGGATTAATGTTGGGTTGGTTCTTTTTTCTTTGATTTTTTTTTTGTAGTTGCCTTTAGTAAGGTGGAATGTCCATGTATATGTTTATTTCAAATGCTTATATTTAATTCATGCTGTATTTAAGTATAATTGATGGATATGTTCCGTATATGGCTGACTGACAGTCCTATTGTCCGCACTACCATGCTCATTCTTGCAATGTCTTCCAGAAAATTTGGGAGTTCTGGAAAAATTCCATGGCACATAATCTCCCTAAAGGGTCAGAAATTTTTTATTTACTCAGCTATGTTAATGCCTCCAGTTAATGAGATCTTCATTAGAAAAATAAAATCACTTCATATAGAAAAGAAGAAGCCACAAGTTTGCTTGAAGGTGTGTGCACTCAGTTTGGGGAAATGCCATACAGTATAAAAAAGGGTTTGGAATTTGCCTAATGACAGGTTCTATAATTAGATTATACCTCAACATTCCTGTTAATGATGTAAAGGAAGTTAGATATTCATTAAACATTTGATAGTTTTTATTGCAGACAGGAGGAAAAAAGGCATTCATTAGTTCTAATAAGTGTGAGTACTGAGCAATTCACTGGTAAGAGTGCAAGTCAGTTTATAGTTACAGGCGTAAGATCTGGACCTAAATATGCAGAAAGAAAAGCCTCACATTTTTCTTCAGTGGTTCTAACCACAAGAATTTAATAAACATAATTTCCTCTTCATGTGTGTCCAAAGGCAAAGGTGAAGAGAATTTTTAAATTTCAGCAAGAAGAACTTGTATTGGATTTTGTCCAGTCTTGTAATACCACTTTTAAAACATAGACCTTTCTGTAAAGGAAGGAATCAATCCACTGGTTTGTGTTCAGATGTTGATCAGTGGGAGCTTTTCCTGATTAAGGAGTAAAGACCAAACCAGAATATTGTTCTGAAAGGCATAAACTGTGGATGTGATTTGGTCATTATCAGTGTCCTGGGTCTGTTCACTGGGGCATCATAACGAGTCTCTAATCTCACATGCAGGACTCATCGGAAAGGCTTGGCGTCATGTAGCACTAACATAAACAGTTTATAGTCAAGGAAATTGGGATATAAAATATCTGAAGGGGAGAATGTAGGCACAATGTGTGCTTTGAAAGTGCATTTGGGACTTGGCTGAAAAGCAAAAGGGGGAAGAATATTGCAAAAAAAATTGCACAAATATCATGTCCATTTTTTTCCTATTCTATGCCAATCTGCTATTGAATTACAGTTTTATTAACATTTCTAAACCATAAACATCTGTACCATGACAATATAGTTAAAAAAATACTGAAATAAAAATTTTCAAAATGCACAGTGAAAACTCTGCCTGACTTAACATTCTTTTCCTTGAATTAGATTCTCAAGAAGATCAATTTTTGCCATCAGTTTTCCCTGAAGAGTACTTTGTTTCTAGGTGGAAGGGCATCATTTTCGGTCCCATACCAAAGCTCCCTCTGGGCTCCAGTGGGATCCCCTTTGTTCTTGCCCATTCCCAGAACACTCTTTGCTTAAGATGTGCATATTCTCAGCCCATTTGCTGAGTCATCTTTATAATACAGCAATAATAAAGGGAAAAATGCACACTAATGATGAAAATGTTGACTTCATTCTTTTCAATGGCACCATCATTGGATAAAATCTGGGGTTTATAAGTTCATAGCCAGGTGAACATGAATTGCTGACTGTTGGGTGTTTTATTGAAGCAATCAGGGACATAAACCTATGGACTTTCTGCAGAAACACTGGCTCGTAGAACAAATCTCTAACGAAAGACCACTGAAGATGGAAAGGAAAAAACATAAAAAAACATGAACCATAATTGAGAGTCAGTAGATTGTACAGAAAGTGTAACAGAAGAGTTTCTTGCAATGTTTTAATGTCTATGACAATGTTAAATTTATAATCTAGGAGTTTCTCTGTATATGTTTTCCAGTCTTACTTTCTTTTCTGTTCCAGCTCCGGTACTGAATCCATCTTCCTTTTTGTTTCTGACAAATCAATAATTACTAAAAATGAATATTCAACTTTAGCCTAAACTCACAAGAAAACATTTTGGGGATATTTGGTCAAAACCACTTTTCTTTAGTTGTAGGTATGAAGCAATATTCTCTTCACAGCTGCTATGGCAACAAAATCTGTACTTAAAGCCTGACTTTTGTATGTCTCATTGAGAGTTAAAGCGCAAGTCAAGTTTTAAATAGATTGGTTCAGTAGCTTTAGAGTTCTGAATGCTTAACATTCATAAACATTTCTCCACTAAAACAGCTTAAACAAATTCCATTTGGACAATTTCAGGACATTCCAGAGCCCTTATGGACTCTGAGCTGGTGACAGACTATTGTGATTCATCTGTATGATGGTAAAATGTGACAGCCTTGGCCAGGGATCAGGGCCTCTCTGTGCAAAGACAAATACATGTCCAAGAGGCAAAGATGCACTCTTGCAAACTACCTGCTAAACATATATCGTTATGAATATTTATTATAACTCTGTGATTCTTATAATAATAAAGACACACACAGATGTAAAGGTGGATAAATAAATCTCTGAATAACACATTCAGATAAGGTAAGACAAGCCTTCCCCAGTACTTTTGTATTTTATCTTTTTTTTTCATCTTAGCCCTGACCCATGATCTTTGCTTGCACAAACAAAAAACAAGGAAATCTAACGTGCACAGAAGTCTAGTCTCAACAGCACACTTAAACACCAGAACAATACTCAAGTTAAGAGCAAATGTCCAAAGTGAATTTGAAATAGACTTTATCCACTTCACCTTGTACACCTTATTTTGGGAGAGATTTAACAGAGCTTTAAGCACAGAAAAGAACATTTGCTGTTCTAAGCTGATGAATAACAAAGTTCATTTCCTTGCCTTCAGATAGCCATGTATTGAGTGCAGAGACAGGTTAAACTAATGCATTTCATCCCTCAGGAGAGGTAACACAAGAATTAAGGGCACTGAGAGATAAAGATGCATTATGTGTTCATATGTCAATCCGGTGAGGTTGAACCTTCCTTACAGAAAGAGATAGGAAAACTGAAAATGATTAGTGCTTATTTTATTAGTTCCTTAAGCTTTACAGACCTCAGACTGTGTAATTCACTACCTATTTTTCTGCTAAGAGGATGGAAAGATCATCTGCCTAATTTATCTGTGGTTCTTTGCTTCCCTGACATTCACACCCCAAACACTCAGATCCCATGGAAACAAAAACAAACCCAAAAACCAAACAGGGAAAATGCAACAAAATGCCACAATTTGTTGGTGTATGTTTCCTGCAATATTTTTTTTTTTTTTAATGAAGAGGCTTTTGTATCCTGTGTTAACTTCTTAGGACTCTGCCTCTCCAGTGTCTTGGATTATATTGAGATCACAGCATCCTTCCTGTTATTCAAGTGAAATCCTCAACAGAACTCCCAATGACCTTAATAAGCTGGCTATGATATCTATTCTTAACTATGTCTGTACTCTTAAGACAGGAATTCCTGTGTTTAATGACAGCAGGTTTTGGATAATATTGGAATATATAGAAGTAATATTGTGTGAATCTTGGGGTGTTTTGCACAGGGCAAGGAATTGGACTCAGTGATTCTGATGGGTCCCTTCCAACTCAGCATATCCTATGATTAGAGGTAAATCACCCCAGAAGCTGTCGATACTATGTAGTTGTCTGTAATCATTCTGCATCCACTTATTTATCTACCTCTGGCCTATCTCTGAAGTTACTTACTAAGAGATCCTGTCTCTAGTTCCCTCATCTCAAGGACTGAAAAGATGCTTAAAAACATTTTTTTCTCCACACATTGTCAAGTAACTTAGTCAGCACTGAAGAAAGAACAAGATTGCTATGGTTCTGAAAGTTGCTATGATCATGACAATATAGAAGTTCCTGTTTCTTCACATCCGAGAAAGGTCTTGATTTGTGGTTGAGATGAAATCTCTCAGAGTTCGTAGTACATTTCTTTCCTCCTTTTTTGTTTTGATAACTAGTAAAATTTTAATATTTTCTTCTAAGGCTTCCTACAAGGTAAACCATAACTTCAGGGCTATTTTGAGAAGAATAGATCTTGCTTTACCTCTAGGGATTGGAATAGGGGATCTCCCTTGAGGTATGCATTGTCCTAATTTCTGTGATTTAGTGATTTATCATCTTGAAGCCTTTTCGGTAACACTGATTTCTAGTTATCCACCAAAAAATTATTAAATATTAATAGGGACTAAGGAAAGAGGTGTAGTTAAAATGAGTTTAGTAGATAGGTTCCCAAATTCTTGCAGATGTCAGCCAGCTATGTTATAGGTGATCATCTTTCCTTTGTAACTCTCTTATGTCTCATTCATGTGACATGGAAACAATTACATGAAAATGCAGATGTAGATTCCAGTAATCTCTTTGGAATAGATAAATAGACTTTGAAATAATTTACAAATGATGCACAAAATCTGTGAGCCATCTGCTCACTGTTGGGGAAAAAAAACATGTTTCTCCCAACAGGCTTTTTATATACAGAATTTCTCTTTTCACACAGCAAGGAGGAAAACAATAGCTAGCCAGCAGTCTGGAATGCAACTCACTTACATGTGCTCAGAGAGCTGCACTGTAATCAGCTCTCATGAAAGCAATCAGGGCTAGAACTGTGTGTATATTAAGAAACTGTTTTTTGCTCAGCCAAATGTGCAGCCAGGGCAAGGACCACTCACAGCAAGAACTGCCTGTGTTGTCTGTTCTACAGACAGTAAGTGAATTGAGGTAAATGTAAAATGGAAGAAGGCAAGATGGGATTATAGCAACAGACCACAACAGGTGCTACCTATACTGCAATACCTGCTTCTGGCCAGCTCTTGAAAAACTTGAGAACAATTTCTTCTGGTGTTATTAAAGTACCTTGTGCAGCTCTACCTATGCAAGTCTTTGACAAGGCTTTCCTTAAAAGTTTTTTGCATTAAAAGTATAAGATTTAAATCTACTTTAATTCAGAAGCAGGAAGGAGCTTTGTTACACATTGTCTTTGTATTAGCTGATTCAACAGTTAAAAACCCTTTGAATTAGTGACATGTAAACTGCACTCTAAGAGTAATGGTCTAGAGGTCTTTTGTCTGATTCTTAATCATGGAAGTCACATAAATATTACTAACGTTTGCACAAGCCAAGTCACAGCGTTCTTGGTGGCAGAACTGTTAGCCTAGACTCCACTGATCTACAGAGGATAGTTCTCTACTGTGAGTCATAGTCTGCACGTGGCCATATCAGCACTTCAAACTTCTTGACAACCCCATCTGTGTCTGCTGGCAATGCTCTCTAGGTTTGACCAGAGTGGAAACAATTCAGAACAATTCTGAAGTAATTAAATGCTGGTTGCCAAATAATCAGATTCCCAGCAAGACAGTGTCTCACAGCAACTGACAGTCACATTCTTTCTTCCAGGGAGATCCTGCTGAAAAGTCCTGGTGTGAGAAAGATGAAATACAGGGTTGGTGGGATTTGATGGGAGTTACAGAGGGGTGAAAGGGATTGTGGTACAGTGGGAGGTCAGTCGAGCTATCAGCCTATGCCACTGTTCTGACTGAAGCGTCTCCACAGTGACAGGCATATCGGCTGTAGCCTCCCTGACACCAGAATGGTTTTCTCTTGGTGTTGCTTATCATCAATAAAATCTGAAACAAGTGGGCTCAAAGTGAAGTCCAGCATATCTATAATTTGAATTAGAGGCCAAGGGTGGAGTTCTGAAGAGAAAGGGTACAAAATTCCCAAGCAGATCTGGAATACTTAGCTATTAAATCCCACTAGACTGCTATAGGTCTCAGTTCTGGCAGCCAGTTTTATGAGGTACTAGGAATGAAGTCAAAATACCCTGAGCGTAGCACATTTCCTCCATCACAACGTGCATCTGCTGAGTTCCCCAAGTTTTGTGAGTTTGAAAAAATTTATACTAATTATTTTGAAGTATTCAGGTCCAAGTATCAGTTTTGGACCCTAATAAGGCACGACTAACTGTATCAAAACTGGGAATGCTCTTATGGTAGCAAGTGATCCTACACTGAGTGCTAAAGGAGATCTTATCACAGATGATATAGGCTTCTGTAAAGCCTTCTGTATTAAAGTCAAAAAAATTGACTGTAACTCAGATCTGTGAGATAAGTTGCTTAGCTGGGACTTTGGCAAGTCATCCTTCCTCATATGCTTTCTCCAATTGCTTGGGCAAAGCTTTCTATTCACCCAAACTTAAACAATTACTTACATGCCCAAATTTGGAAGAAAATGCTCAAAAATCTCAGTCACTGGCCAATGCAGGGCCAAAAGTCCTCCAATTTGCCATACCACACATGACTAAGGAAAACCCCATTGAACTCAACGGGATATTTCATTTAAGTAAATGCTTATGAGTGGGAACTAGAGTTATATGAGAAAAAGTAGTGATTAGATTCATACTTGTTTATGCTATGAACAGATATATTTTTCCACACTTCTGACATCAAGTTTTATTTAACTCTGTGAAATATCTTATTGCAACTGGTAGTAATGCTGCTGTGATAGGTTCCTGCCCCAGGGGGATCCTATCTTGGCTCACTGTCATTTCAAAGGCTCAGAAATAAGGGCTGTTTAGATCATTTGCAAATTTGGATGGAGAATCTGTAGTACAGCAGTGTTGCTACACAGCATTCCCACATACGGTTTTTGTTACCCATTGTCTGTTCAAAGTGTTAGACACTGGCTGTGTGACTCCTTTAAAACTTTCCTCTGTAATTTATTTGTCTAGGAAACCACAGTTTACACTCAATGTCTAATTTCCAGTGAAGTCTTGCTTTTATTTCCAGCTGAACTTTCTGAGGCACAAAGAAGTCCAGCAACAAGTGAAAGGTCACTTGGTGATATTAGCCAATGGCTCAGGCCAGATCACCACCCAGTGCCTTCTCCTTCTAGCTAGCTGGTAAATCTTTCAGGATTTTTTTTTTTTTTTTTTTTTTTTTTTTTTTTTTTTTTTTTTTTTTTTTTTTTTTTTTTTTTTTTTTTTCATATTGTGCTGCACTTCTACTCACCTCTTTAAATTGTCCTTTTGTGGAAACTGTAGTGTAAAAGCTCCACACATTGACCCTATTTGTGGAAAAACTTAAACAAGATAATTTTGTAGACATGGACTGTGTAGCAAATGAGAGATACACTGGTGTGTACTCCACAGTCTTGGTGCTTTAGTTCTCCAGACCTAGTGATCTCAGAGATCTCACTTCATTTCCTTTTATCCATCTGCACAAAGTACTGCTGAATGGAAATCAGTGGAAACAAGGAGATGAACCACAAATCATTTGAAATCATTCCGACTTGGAGTTGGCACAGTTGCCCGAGTGTTCATGGATTTGTGATCAACCTCAGCTCTAATGGTAAAGTTCTAATGGTAATGGTAAAACTTCTTTACACAAGAAGTTTTAACTAAGATTATTAAATATTGTTTCTCATAGAAATCTGATGTTTGTTCAACCATTGCCCCCTGCTTCACCCATTATGAAATAACAACAAAAAAAAAGGGTGTGTCTTAAGACAGTACCTTAGTAGTAGTAGTTTGATTGACTTACTATGATGGCAGAGCGACAGACACCAGGACCAAAGGTGAGAGGGTCAGGACTAGAAAGGAGTAAGGTCAAATAAAATCAATACAATAAGTTCAAGTACTTTGGTAGAATTTGAAAGACAGAAGAGCAATGTACCTTTAATTACAACATTATCCAATCAATTGGCTTAATTCTACTCCAGCAAAAGAATTAAATTTTCTGGTAGAAAAGACTGCAACATTCACAAGAAAGCTAACAGCATAAAGAAAAGAAAAAAATTGAAGTTACTTTTTTCCTTATATGAAGGTCCCCTTCAAGAATTGTCTGTTTCTTTCCAAGGTCACAACTGAGTACCAGCCTCTATCCCTGCGTGCTGTATAGACAAAGGAGTGGCCAATCAATGTGTAGGATAAGCAACGTGGAAGAACATTGGTGAATTATGTTATGTAGCATAGAAACACCATGTGGGTATGTTTTCCTCTTATATCTTGTCAGTGAAACTCTACATCCCAGCCTAAGGAGACAAGAAGAGAAGCAAAATAAACGGAACAATTAAATTTTATTCAATTGGCAAGAACAGGAAACCTCTTAGCTCAGCTACTCGGTCTTCTGGTAGACTTTCCCTGCAAGGAATTGTTGATGGACCATCCCTTTTCATGAACCTGTTTTTGGGAGAGGAAAATAAAGTTATTTTATGTCTTGTAAATGCTCTGGAAGACACTTTATTGCTCTTCCTTGCACCCATACAGAAAGCTGTATCATATCTGTGGTTATGCAATGCATACAGTGTTGACAACTCCAGAGGATCAAAAATTACAAGCCTGATTTACAAAGCTATGGGATTAATTCCCAAACTATTGGTATATTTCATCTGATTTATTTTAAAACTCCTACTTCGAATTGCTTGGTCTGTCTTCAGGCTTTTGAATTCAGCCTCAGAGCACCTGGTTCCCTAAAGGGTCATCCTAGATTTTCAGCTCCCACAGATGCATAGGATGACTCAGTGCCTTATTCCTAGAGCTCTCCTATCATTCCTAGTCTCACTGGTTCTGTCACCACTCATTTCTGTCTTCATGCCACACAATCCTTTTCCTTCTCCAAAGACATATTAGTTCTTCCCTTATTTTTCTCATAGTATTTTTTATCATCTTGGAGATCCTTAACATAGATGTCCTCCTCTGCCTCACTTCAAAATAAGGGTGTCCATTTTATGATTCCTCCTTTTTTCCTCTGTTTAGAAGGAGAAGGAATGGTAGAGGGTTAGAGTCAGAAGCCAAGGCATAAAGAATTCACTCCCCAAGAGGTTGGACTTTTTCTGTCCTCTTATCCCTTCTATAAGAAAGGTGTTCAGATCTCAGAGGAAAGGGAGAGCAGTTGATTACCCCCATTGTCTTCTTCTCCTTAGCAGACATAGTAAGATTTCTTTTACAGGAAAACCAAAATTTAAGAGAAAAATGGAGCTGTTCTTGTTGAAGGCTCACAATGGCTCCAACTACAAATTAAATATCCTGTCCTCTACTCTCCCAACAAATCATATAATAAAAATTGCTTCCCACTCTATAACAAATTATGAACACAGTGTCTGCAGAGTGCAGTGATAAGTGTTATCACCAACCATGTACAGTTGTGACAGAGTCAGACTAGGTGATCCTTGTAGGTCCCTTCCAACTCAGGATATTCTATGAAATCTGTGAAAATAGATCCTATTTTTCTCCTCTTACCAAATGGACCATTTCACCTTTCAGAGGTCAGCACTGTTTCACAGCAGGGCTCCGCCTTCCCTGCTACTGTTTCTAGGTAGAGTTCACCACGTAATAACCCCAGGCCACAGGACAGCTGGGTCACAGGAACTTCAGTGCTGGGACCAAAGCCCCATTTTGTCTGCTGGCCTGTGCCTGCCAGCTGCCAATACCAGCTGTTTCCTGTTGTATATCTACAACACTACTGAACATTTCAAAATGTTTTTAGCAGGGATGGGAAGTGTCCAGAGGAAGCAGACAGGATAAAAGGAAGGAGAGTTCACGCTGCCTGCTGGCACTGTAAAAAGAACTGTGAGTAATTTAGAAGTGAAATATCTATAAACAGTTAAAAACTTCAAATAAGTTGTTGTTGCTGCTAGCTCTATTCCTGTCACTTCTTTAAATTGTATTTCTTTATTCGGGTATTTGGAACAGGTTCTCTTCTTCTTCTTGGTAAAGTGAACTAATGAGCGCTTGAAGCTACTCTTGGGACATTTCCAGTATTTTCAACTAGTATATATATGTGCTTTTCAACATAATTACTATTCCACTTCCTGAATCTGTTTCTGTATACTTATACACACGTATTTAATACATGCACAGATATGCATAGTTCAGAGCTGGTTACATTTTTCTGGAACGTAATATTTAGTTAGAGATTTAGCTCTTGTTTTGGAGCTCAGTCCTGTGCTTTCTCATCTTGCAAATAACCACTGTGACTCTATAATAAATTACAAAGACAAAATCACCTCCCCACCCTTTTATTTAGACCTTGCAGCTGAGCTGCTATGGAAGGAGCAGTTATTTACAATAATCTTGTCTTTTGAAATGTAAACTCTGAAAAGTAGGACCTGTATTTTTTTTAGTATTAGATGGGAAATACAAAATGCCGTGAGATCTGGAACTGAAATGATAATTTAGTATAAAATTATAATAATAACAGCAACAACAGAATTGTGACCTTTACTCCCACTCTCTTGTGCAGTTATATTACAATGTTGTTCAAGGAGCTGCATCAACGATCTTAAGTTTATTCTCCATTCTCCTGGATTAATGCGTCATCCATCTGAGAAGGTGATTCTACAACTTGAGCTGGTGTGATATATTTTTCTCTACTTTGTCAAAGTTTATACCAGAATTTATGTTCTATTATCATAAGGGTAATTAAAATAATATTGTGGTAATTGAGACTGTGTATTAAGTTGTATAAATTCAAAAGGAAAAATGCATTTCAGGCATCCAATCTGATGCATGAAGAAAAAACTGTTTTCAAGTTATAAACGTTTTTGTTTTTAAATGTCTAGTGGAGGAAGGAAGGTTTTGTGATTGATATAATAACTGGACTGGGAGTTGAAGAACCTGGGTTCAATTTGCAGCGCTTCACAGACTTCCTGTGTCACCTTGAATAAGCCATTTACATTTCCCAGTTCTTTTTCCTCCCATCAAAAAAGGAATAATTATATCTACTAACATCACAGGAGGTTTATGAGACTAACTTAAAAATGAGACAAATAACTTATAGAAGAGTTCTGGCTCTTGGAAGTTACTCTACAACCTCATGTTCTCAATATGCTCAGAACACCAGACTTCAGAACAGACTGGAGGGTCTATTTTATCTACTCTGCATATGAAGATCTATATTAAACTAAGCTGGATAGGAGAGATTCTGTTATTTGGTACTGTGCATCTGGGAAGGATGATTTCTGTAGTATTTATACTGCTGCTGATCTGGGTTGGTCCTACTTGTGACTGTGTAAGTTAAAAGGCTGTCTAGGATGCTCAGGGTATCTGCAACAAATTTAACTTTTAATTAATTTTTAAAAAAGCAATTAAAATAATTGTATAAGGATATGAAACATTCGGAGGGGTCTTGCAGAGTTTCAAAAAGTTTAAGAAGCTCCTATGTGTTATTAGAAGTTTGAAATTAAAAAGATCTTCAAGTTATAACTTTTCTCTTTTGTTAGATAAAGTTTAGTTCTGTTAAATTTGTAGTCACACATTCACAAGCAATGTATATTTTCTGTGTATCAATGCATGTGCATATTTACATGTGTAATTGTGCTTTTGCACATGTAATGTGTATGCATAAAGAAAGTTGCCTCTGAGTGCATGAACTTCTCTATGAAAGTAGGAACAATAATTTTCGTATTGCAGCTGTGGCTGTTTTCAACATCAAAGTGAAATGAAAACAGTAAAAGTAAAAGAAGAGGAAAAAAAAGAAACATAAACCAAAACTATTATTAGAGAAGAACAAAGGAGCTGATCCCACAGACAATTTTTCAACAGCTGGCAAGGTTCATCAGCTATTTTTACTGGTCTACTGCCGGTCCTCTTAACTCTGTCATTTTTTCTGTTTTGTTTTGTGTACTATTTTTTTTGTTCACAAGTATCACTTACGGTTGGGTTGATTTCAATTATACAGGTGTATGTGTTAAGTAAAACCATACTGAAGTCAAGGAAGTGCAAAAATCAGCACCCTCAATAGTTCTGTAGGGAGTAATTGCCTTGATCTGCCAGGCAGGTGGCCTTTAGATAATATACATTTAACAACTGGTCCAGCATTTCAATTATCATCCCTGGATTTTGTCATGCTGTAAAGCAACCCTCCAAGTAAGCACCTTCATTCCTTCTCATTGTGAGCTGAGAGAGCATCAAGACTGCAAGCCATTGACATTCAGAATTTGTACTGATTGTCAAACAGTAAAAAAGAAAAAGACTCAAAAATCACATGAGGAAATAAAACCGGGAAACTCCTAGTTTCTTTTGGCCCATCTTTCTAGTTTGCAGTTGTGGTCTAGAAACTGGAATCTATTTATTTTATAGAAGGAAAATCAAGAGTCTTTCTTAATCATATGTCCCCAGGAGGTGAAGCTTGATGGAAAAGAAACAGCAAAGTGTGGTAAGATTCAGGATGCAAATTATGGGAGTTGGCAAAGATGAAGTCACATACTCCTCCACTTCTGAATCTTGGATTGATGAAAAGAGGTAGGTTTTCAGCATCTTGCAGAAGTTGTGCCATAAATGCTTTCTGCTGAGGCAACTTCTCTTCCTTTTATGGGACTGATGAGAATACTGTGACTGGTAGCAAAGATTTTTTTACTACCAACAATGTTCCATAAATAGATTCTGAAGAAAACCTGACAGAATATTTTTAAGAATGTATTTATTAAAGAAACTTAGAAACTAAAAGATGGGATTTGCCTGCTGGAAGATAATTATTTACAATTAAGGCTCTGAAAACTCGTCAGTGGGGTAAGGGAATGCAACTGCTAACTAAAGCAGAGTAGGACCGACAGATATGATGCAGATAGGAACAATAAAATCACTCTTGGGAATATTTTCAATTATGTTACCCACTTCACTTCATGGCTAGGCTTCGCAAACGAAGATTTGAGAAGGGCTCTACCCACTCTTGCTACGAGCACGCTGATGGTTAAAAAGGCCAATGCGAGATAGACAAGTCCGGTTGCAGAAGGTACAGCAGAAAGACTCACCAGGTGATATAGATGACACATGATTCTTTCTGCATTGTCTTTTCTCCTCGAGAGTGATCCTGTGTGTGTTCTCAAAAGCAGCAGCAGCGTTATAGATGGTGTGTCTCCAGGCCTCCCGATTGGATATGTTATCCAAAGAAGACATTAATTCACTGAAAATTTAAACTGTAGGTACAGCCAAACCCAAGTCAAATCGGTAAAAGATTGTTTGCCCCATTTTTGATGTTATGATTAGTTTGTGACAGGCTTATCATTATTATTTCCCACTGGGTCAGGTTCAGAATTCTCTCTCTCAGCACCTGTTTCTGGCAGCTCAACGTCTATAAATGTCTATCTGGACACAGGCACGGAATCCAGAAACATCATTTTCTTAGACGGTCCCTGAAGGGATGGAACAACGTCGAATGAGTCATTCCTTGCTTCAGAAAGTTAAATAGGAGTTATCTAAAACTAGTCAATAAGACAGGCCAAGTAAAGGGACCTAAAGTTAGCAATTTCTTTCAAACTGCAGCTCTGGATGCTGATTAGGCATCTTCACCTGCTTCAACATGGAACAGAGAGAACCTTGCTGAGGAACCTTCTATCTGAATGTAAATAACTGTTCAGAAGTGAAGGTTTGGACTCAGTGTGGGAGGGATTTAAGAGTTTTCCTTTTCTGACAAGCTTATTCCAACCAACAGCAGCTAAGTAGGTTGGCTGTGTAGATGAAGGAATTTCACTGTGTTCCTCATTTCTGGGAGCTGAGCCACTGTACAGTTCAGAGTGCAATTCTTGTGGACACAATATGAGCCCCTACGATTGAAAGGAAATGATACCAAGATTCAGTTTTCCACGTGCTCAGTACGTGATCCTACCATTACTACCTACTTCACTCTGGATTAGCTAGTCTTGGATTGCTTGGAGCTCAGAGTGGGCTAGCTGAGGACCTGGACTACTGAACTAGCAAGAGCAAGTGTTCCTCAGCTCTTTCCCCAGGAGCTGGAATGGAATACTGTCTTTCTTTGGGCTACCTTTGATTTACATACACTGAGCCCTTTGAAAAGGATTTTGTCAGATTTTGATCATGACCATTCTTGGGCGAGTATGTTTAGCTTTGGAATTACTTGATAACATGTGGAATAATATTTACATTGGCCTACTATGAGAGGAAAACATGAATATTTCAAACTGTGTTCCACATGTTTACTTTTTAAATCCTCCTAAGCCAGCTAATTTTTACACTGAGTCTGTACATTCATTACCTGGTATCACATACTCAAAGAAAATGTCTGTGTGCTAGAGCTAGGAGGTCATCATGCTAATTTCCCTGCACATACAAAATCATTCCCTGCAGAAATCTTTGTTCTTAAGAGTATTGTTTTGTCTTGCTTTAACTAACTAATCAACAGTTCTATCATGAGTTCCCTTGGGAAAATGTTCCACCGAGTATTAGACCTCACTATTAGGTATGTGACTCTGGCATTTTGATTATTTTTTCCCTTGGATAATTTTGTCCCTTAAAATTCATTATTTTATTTATTATGATGTCTCTTTTGTCATGCAAATGAGAAAAAATCCTTCTGAGGTATCAGCAGAGTGTTGAGGAGTGTTAGAAATTTGCTGAGAAACTTCATAGATGGCAATTTGATCATTTTACCTACCAGTAGATACTTTTCGTCCTTTCAAGACCAATATGGGATCCTGGCTGGCCTCCTACCAGAGCATCTTTTATGTCAGACCTTGACAGCCTTATGTGGATGTGTCAGAGGGTGTTTTCTGATGGCTTTCAATACTTATGTTAAGGGAACTGAGTTGCACAAAGACCTCCATTTTAAAAATGTGAGTCTTCAGAGTAAGGTAAGTACGATAAGACTTAATGTAAAGTCAAAGTCTTCAATGATGATTCCCTGATAAAAGATGGGCATTGGGATTAGCCACTTTTTATAGCTATTCCCACCTAGTTTCTACAGTATGGAAGAGATATTAGAGGTAGGAATTGGCTGTTAGACCTAAATGAGCACTACAGTCACCTGGGCGTGGCTACCCATCACAGTGGGGTTTAGTTGCCTACCAAATAACTTTTACTGTGTGAGAGGAATCCTGTGGACAAAATTCAGCTGCTTAAATATAGGTGCCTGCTGTCATCTGAAATGCCCTGATGTTTCCAAACTAGCCACACAAGCTGTTTTGCCTATAACATAGGACATGAGATGGACCCACACATATCTGGAGAGGCTCGCGGAGGTGGTGGAACACCTCAGGCCATCTAAAATAGTGCTGATCTTTTACCTATGTTTAGACAAACTGAATCTCACCCTGAATTCAAGAAGGATGAATGCTGAGATCTCTATCAAAGCTTTCAAGAGCTGTATTTGTTCAGCTAATTTGACCACACAAATTCTTCCATTTGTTGATATGTTTTAATACCATTCTCTAATGATCCATTTAGTGCTTCTAGTTTATAGTAGGACAAGTAGAGGTTAAAAATTAAAAAAAGAAGTGCTCCCTTGTTACCTTATCAAAATATGCTCTAAAATGATAATCAAAGCATGGAGTATAAAGTACATGATTACAATGGCTCATGGACACCTGGGATATTTACATTATCATCTAGTTTGGCATCAAGCTTGAGTATTTTGGTTTAGAAGTGTCTTCCTCTCCCCCAACCGTATAGTGAACCAAACAAGGAGCATGTGTGCTCTGAGTATCACCTGAACTGAAAGTCTAAAACCAACAGAGCATCTGACTATCACCTGCTGAAAGGAGTTGCAAAGTACTGCTCTGGAACTCTGTAGCTGGAATGCTTATTCATGAAAATGAGGTTTCTAATGCTGTCTTAGTGCAATATCAGAGTGATGAGTCCCAAGAAAGGGATTCTTCATTGCCAGTAACTGAGGAACAAAATAGTTACGTACTGAAAACACAAACTAAAATGGTTGCAAGGACAAGAAATTCCCTTATTGCCTATTGTCCAACTTTTTAGTTCAAATGTAGCAACAATAATTCCATATGAATGATTTATGCCCTGTATTTTGAAAAAAAAAATTATTCTAGAAGTTGCTATTTTTTTGGTTGGATCAATTAATTATTTGAACTTCTGCAAAAATTATAACATATTCAACTTGTCCATGCCTCCATGTCTGAGATGAAAGATTTCAAATTTATTATGTTCTGCTTCACTGTCATCACTTGCACAGGATTTTTTTTCAATTCTATTTGGATGTGAAGATTTCTTTGGTAAAACTTTTTATTCTCTGCAGTAAATGACAAAAACAATCATATTGATGCAATGTCAGATGTGGGAATGTAAAGCTGATATGCTTGATAAATTCAGGAAGAACAGATAACAACTCTTGTTTACTGCTTTAACTGAGGAATATCACAGAATCATGGTTTGGAAGGGACTTCAAAGATCATTCAGTTCAAATCCCCCTGCCATGGATTACACCTTCCACTACAAAAGGTTGCTCAGGGCCTTATCCAGCCTCACCTTGAACATTTCCAAGATAGAACAGCTGCAACTTCTCTGGGCAACCTGTCCCAGTGTTTCAGCACCCTCACAGCAAAGAATTTCTTCCTAATATCTAATTTAAACCTGATGTCTGTCAGTTAAAAGCCATTCTCTCTTGTAATGTCACTACATGCCCTTGTGAAAAGTCTGTATCTTTTCTGTGGGTTCCTTTAAGTACTGGAAGACTGCTATAAGGTCTTGCTGATTCTTATGAAGGAGAAAAACCTTGTAAATATATGTATTTGCAGTTGAGAAGGTTGCCATTTACCTGGTTTGAGACAATGTTTAGCAAACACTTGTATTAACAGAACTAATAAAGTAGTATACCAAGACTTATACCCACAAAATCAACATTACAGTTAGTCATGCAATAACAGCTGTGTAATTAGACACTGCAATTTTGCTTTCAACCCTAAGAAGTCAAGAGCTACCTCTGGTGTTGTATGTGCCTTGTGCTTTACACAGAGATTTGCAATGCAGAGTATGTCTGCATTTCTGCTGACCGTGTACATTACAAATCATGAGCTGCATTCTCTCAAAATCATAAGATTAAATAAAATCATAAATCTGGAGCTCTTTTGATTTACCTTCTATCACCAGGGGTGTTAGCTTTGAAGTCTTCAGGAGTTTCTTCAGGTTTGCAGTGTCTTTTTTTGAGAGAGGAAACTAAACTTCATGCATAGTCCTGTGCTGAAAAGTGATTTTAAAAAGAAATAGAGAAACAAACACAATCCCTTTCTTGAGGGACCCCTTATGAAAACTGTAAGGGTCCTCAATGCTAATCCATAACTCCCCTACTGTGTTTCATTTATAGAACTGTATATTTATATTTGCCATATAACTTTATTAACTCAAACAGAAAAATACCCTAGAATACTTTTCAGTGTGCTTCGCAAAGTTCTGGACTAATTCATTGCGTCTCTTTTCATGTTTTTACTTTCCCTTCAAGCAGTACTGATGAAACTTCACCTCAGACATTGTTTTCTGGGAAAAGTGAAAATATAATTTGCCTTTACTTGCACATTCTTTCTAGAAATGGGCTGTTGCTCGCAATTCAAATGACACAGCAGCTTAGGGTTTCCCAAAATGTCTTGATATTGCTTATCTTTTATAATCACCTTAGGCATACTTCGTAATCATGGCTGGTGTGTGCATATCAGCAAATGCAAAAGTTTACTTTGGGTCAAATAATGGGGCCATAAAATTACCAGATGGGTAAATGCAGCTCTTCTCCCAGAGTGCACGCAGGCACTCATCCAAGCTGGGAAAGGATCTAACCACACCCTGCAGAGCTGAGGTTGTGCATACATGCAAAACTACTTTTGTGGATGCAACTGAGGAGAATTTACTGCTGAAGCCCCGGGGAAGCAGAGCTGGGGTGTGCCCGCTGTGACTCTCGTGGCAATAACAGGCTCAGCTTCCAACTTGGCAGCTCATCTCAGTCTGAGCTTCAAATATTCACCAGAGGAGCTAGTGGAGATTAAGTCAATCTTAATGTCCTTAAACACAACCCGCTCCTGTCCTGTACTTACACCACTGTGTACCTGAAGGTCTTGAGGAGGAGAGGTGGCATGAAATATGAGTGTCTTTAGAAGGTACTAATGCAAAAGTGTACACATGTTTGAGCTTTCACTGCTACTGGTAAGGATGATTTTCACAGAAACTCTCTGCTGCTTGAATTGCAAAATTTGTCATTTTTATTTTCAAAAGTGGAGACTGATGACAATTTATGTATTCACTGAGTGTTGCTACCCAAAGGTAATGGATAAATGAGCACCTGTTGGTTGATATAGTGAGTACTGAAATAAGGAACGTATTTTTGCACACCTCTCCATTATTCAAAGTATGCTATCTTGTCCACAAAGTAGATAAAATTACTACACATGTAAACATATTTTTCTATATTCCATAATTATACATAATAAAATTATGTGTCTTATAAAAAATTATGTTAGTTTTATACCTTATTTTTAAGCTGGAACTAGTCAGCTATACCTGTAAACTTTTATGAACAAAATAATAAAAAAAGAGGAAGTGATAAACACAAGAAAAGTTGATCAGAGAGATTTCTGTCATGTTCTGTTCCTAGAGCTGCAACTGCTGTGAATGTTGAAGAATCCTTCTTATTCTACTTGTAATCAAACTGTAAATTAATGTTGCAAGAATATATTTACATTTTTGGTATGGATTTTACTTGAAAACATGCATTGCCACGTTTTTCCTATGTCTATTTTCTTCAACTTTTAATGGGTATGATAAGTAAGGTAGCTGTGTATCTTATATTCATTCTTTAGAGGGAGCTAAAATTTTCTCCCCTCCTCTCATATTTGCCAAATGAGGTTAACTTTTTGTACAGGCACTGGCTAAGCTAAATGGGATTTAGAGCTGCATTGGGCTAATTGTACTATAGCTTTGATGGGATAAGATCCTACTGTTTTTGAACTGATGGGAACAAAACCAGGTTCATGGTGTAGAAAGCTTGTATTAAATTCTGGTTCAGTAGAAGGTATGGAAAGAATATAGTTTCTTCTTAAAATGATTTATTTAAATTGGTAGACTAGAATTATACTTAAAACCAAGTGTCTAAATGCACCTGTTTAAGTCAGCTTCTTGTTCTCTCAGGTATTTAGGCATTGAATTTTCCCCATTAGCAGCATGATTGACACTGTGGTCCTTACAATAACACATGATTATAACTCTGAAAATAGCAATTACATAAAATGGAAACCAGATGTTTCATGGAATTTGACTCTCTTGGTTTCTCAGTGAAGTAGATGAATTTGTAAAGCAGAAAACCACAATCATTATTCAGATGGATTGTACATGAATTAATGACATAATATCTAAATCATATATGGTTGAAAATAATGATTAACTTCAGCTATCAAGATAAGCTAATGGAAAACAGATTTTTTTAAGAAAAAAAATCAAGGACATGCTCTTTTCAATATCCTTTATCTTTACAGTAATAACAAAACCAGACCTACTTTAACATTTCTTTATCCCTTAGATATCAAGGATTTACGTTAAAAATAAACTCTTCACAACTTTTAACCTCAGGGAGTGAACTAAACAACCATCTTTGCTGTTTCGTGTTGAAGGCAAGTGCTTTGCCTTCTCAGGCTGGAGTAAGTTTGATCAAATCACCTCTCCTTATTCATGGTGTCCAGTGAACAAACTTCAGCAAAAGTTCAGGCTTGTGCCTACATAGAATTACAAATGTGGTGGTGATGCTCAGTACACACAGTTGTGTTCACTGCACAGACACACCACTGGACACACTTTGGCAGACCAGCAAGGCAGCCTGTTGCCCCTCAGAATCTTAATTCATTTTTAGCAAAGAATATCAGCCCTTGGTCAGCAGCATCCTAAGTGGTTAAATTTATGAAAGACCTGGCACATCATTTTCACTATCATGTATTCTCAATGACATCATCATTGTAAAATTAGGAACTTTCTTTCTCTCTTTCCTGCAGATGTGGAAGTTTGAAATTGCATTCCATGGTCCTGTGCCACATTTCATCAGCGTTTTTCCTTTGCTTTCTCCAAAGACTGGCCACATGTGGTGTGTAGATTGCTGGTGCTGTTTGGGATCTCATATCAAATACTGCTACCTAATCCCAGGCGGCCTCGGCGGGCCCACACCTGCAGCTGATTGAATCCTCCCGGAGTACAAAGCCCTGATTTACAGCATCAAGGATACAGGGCCTGGTTGCAGCTGGGCTTCAGCAGGAAAAGGAAGTTGTTCATCATCTTGTGTGCATTTCATTAACAATAGTGTACCCGATATGTAGCTTATACAATAATTTCAAATCACTGACAGAGAGCATTATGATGTTTGGCATTAGGAGGAAAAATACTTCAGGATGGGCAAATTAAATGTGAGCGTGAGGTTTTCATGTGACCCAGTGAAGGTCCACATGCTGATTTACACTGGGAGGGCTAATTTCAAAATATTTTCTTTCCTTGACTTTATCCCATTTCTTTCCTCTTGTTTGATGAGCAGACTGATACATCACTGTGACCCTCAGTGTATGAGCATGGGGGAAAGCCACCTCAAGTTATAACCCTTTTAGAAGAAAAGGCCTGAAAAAAGAGTACTGAAGAAAGGGATGATCATGGTTATAAACCTATTGTTGTCTTTAAAAACAAGGAACTCATGGTTTAAAAATTAGCCTTGAGATAAATTCTGCTTACTGGACCACCAAAGGATTAATCTAAGATCTGCATCAGTTAGCTGTACAGCCATGTGAGAAAAGGGGCACAGCTGGGATGATGTTCTTCAAGCCTGGGAGTCCTACCCTTAGAGTATCTACATCCCATGAATTTAGAAGAGATTGTGAGTACTGTTTCCTGGCAGGACAATCTTGCACTTCTGTCGCTGACCTAAAAGGTTTATGACTCACAATTCAGTATTTTAGTTCTATAACAGATTATTCTTTACAAAATGTTGCATCCTTTATGAAATTATCTTTTGAGTGTTACCTCACTTTCCCCCTTTTCAGATGACCTGGTTTCCTATTTTAAAAGAATTTATTTTTTTGGTGACAAAATTATCTTTCTTTCTTCCACTTTCCCTAATGAGAAGGCTTACAAACAGGCTCACAGAAACAGCTGTTGCATACCTGAGCCTTTCAAATTCAGAAGACACAAACTTTGGATGAGTAGTCTCTAAACTGAACTCATAGACTTTTTTTTTTTAGAAACAATGAAGTAGTTTCCTGACTAAATAGTGCTATTTACTCTCAAAAGTCACTGAACTTCTTCAATTGCAGTGTCAAATATAATTTATATTTGAAGTAATTGCGATGAAAAATCTTTAAGAATTGCATCCAATATCTATACAAATTGAGCTTAATTCTGATGCTGTTAAGACAGAGTCTACACACTAAGACAAATAAAAACTCTCTTATTGACTTGGTGATCAGGGAATTAAAAAGATTTCTTGAATGACATAATTTTTAAGAACTATGCAGTCATAAATAGAATTTAAACGGGGTAAGATTTGCTCTCAGAAAATCTTAGTTCATTAGTTTTATTCTAACATATAGTTCTTACTGAAAAGCAAAAAAAAATACATAAAGTATTTGTGAATAAAAAAAGTGGTTGTTCTTCTATATCCATTTATTTCGCTAATGTGCAACATGAAATGTTTTGCTGGAAACAATTCTCTTTAGCCTGTAAACACAGATGATGACTGCAGCTCTTTATACAAGAAATAGGTTTAAATGATATGATGTTAAAAGTCTAAAAAGAAAATTAATGATTTTTCCTACTCATGCTCTTGTGATCACACCATATGTGTGGAAATTGTATGAATAGTATCACATTAATTAGTGTGGTTTTCTGAAAAAAAAAAAAAAAAGGAATTAAAAAGTGTACAAGACATCACCCAGAAGACTCATTTGCATTTGTGTAGATAGTTTTAGAGGTGTAAATCACAGGGAAAACTCAGCTATGAATGTTGACTTGCTGTGAGATTCTTCTTGGCTTCTTGCTGCAAAATTCTAAAATTTTTAAATAAACACTATTCTTACAGGACATATAACAATGAGAATAGGTATAGTGAAGGTGTTTCTGTGTTTCTGAGATGTTTTTCTGACCGAATCCATATTTCCTTTAGCACCCCATGCTGAGCAACATTTTCAGACTCATTTTCATGGTACCAAGTTATGAAAAATTGTAATTTCTTGAATTCCTTGCACATCAGCCCTAAATTTGCCATTCCTTACTGATAAGGTCTGTGCTAGAGGTTTAACGCTAAGCCTTCAAACAGCTTCCTATTTGCTTTTTCTCTCCTAACCTTTACCCTTCTTGCCCTCTAATTCAATTAAACTAGTCATGTTTAATTTTTTTTTCCCCAAGCAAGAAGCATGTATGTGCTGTGTTTGTAGGGCACACATATTTCATCAAGGGATTCAGGTCAACATATGTCCTACAAGGAGCTGGTGCCTCACAATGTAAAGTCCTAATGTATCAGAGACACCTCATTGCTCCACCTTGTGAGCACCTGGGACAACCCCTAAACCCTCACTATAATCAAAAATACCTTTTCCTGTTTCTTCCAATAATCATATACCTGCCCACCGTGTTAAATACTCAAACCCCCTGGCTGTCCAGGCCTGGTGATAATGACCAGCATCAGCTCTTTAAATTTCCTGGACTCAGCTCCTCTACACTCCCTCCCATGCCACTTTGCTCATGCCCTAGGTTTTGAAAACACAAAGTGAAAATGATAAAAAATAGGAAGACTGAAAATATTGGTCCCAGATGGGATATCCTGATTTCACAAAGGGAAGAGTATAGGATAAGTTATCTTGCATTTCTGAATCCAGAAATATGAATCTAATTGAGGACTGGAACAAATCCATTAAATTTGTCTGTAAAAATAATTTCCCTTGAATAGTTATCCATACAGTATTGTTGCTGATACAGTTGTAAAAAACATTTAGCACTTTATAATCCAATCTCTGCTCCTATGCAGGCCTGGGAACATATTCTGCTTAGAAGGGTAACAACTTTTACAAAGTGTTCCTCATGGAAATCACCTGGAAAACTTCCAGGATGGCATTCCAGAAGTTATAGTTTTAGCAGTCACAGAAATGCACCACACTGCATTTCCAGATCCAACATACAGTAAAATGATTGTATGGGGTAGCACCTTCACTTGAACCCAAGAGCACTGTTATTGAATTGTTTAGCATTTGATATGCAATATGGGATACTCTGAAGCTCTCAGTCATTGCTGGCCTACCTCTGCTCACAGAACAGCCAAGGGTAAGACCTGAGTTGACTTTACAGAAAGCAGAGTTAGGCCGATACTGAAAACCTCTGGCAATTCTACATACATGGCCAGATCGGTCAGGTACAGTTCACAGTTCCATATGTATAAGCATGCATGTTTGGGAAAGGCATTGCAATTTTTCTTTGAACATGGTTTCTTTGCTACAGCAATTTAATGAACTGCCGTTTTGATATTTTGGCAAAATCTTTATCTTTTGTATGCCTGTAGTGTTAAAATTTTATTTGGCACAGTACACACAATATCAGGACTTTAAAATAGCACAGAAATTACTTGAAACCTACTCTACAGCATTTAAAGAAAACATTTCATAATGGGCCAATGTGTTCATCTATGATTCTTATCAGCTTTTGGGCTATTCCATGAGTAATGTCATCATAGTTTGAGCCATCTATGAGACATGCTGTTAGGCTGTTATCTAGGTGTACAGTAATATAAATAACACTGAACTCGAAGCATGAACAAAGCATGAAACGTATCTTTGAAGGCATGTCAAACTCAGAGTTCCTGTGTAGCTTAAAATATTAAGTTTGCTGTATTTGATTGGTTATTTGTTAAAAAAACTTCTAGGAATCCAATGCAGATTTGCTAACTTACTATTCTAGCTAACTGCCTAAAATTCAAATATTTTAAAAATGTAATCTCTTTCAAGAAATGACCACTGAATTATAAAATAAGGTACAATGGCAAGGATCAAAAAGCACAGAAAAAAATGTACAAAGAACCTTATTGTTGTTTCAAGGACTTTAGGCAGTGAGTTTTCTGGCTTTTTTTCTGAGTAGATTTCAACACAAATGTCCAGAATCAGTACAGACACAAAAGTCCTGTGTCTCTTTTATAGGAACTGAGTCTAAACGAGACCCAGCAGAAAGATGTATGGTCAGTCATCCCCTCTAAGTGGAATTAAGTTCTAGAAACAATGGTAAGTAGCTTCTTTGTGTTGAAAAATACTTGATTTAGAGCTAGATTGGATGCTACCTCATTCTTCTTCTCCTATCATGCTTCTCCAAAAGAACTCTGATATGACGAAAAAGATTGATTGATTTACAGAACTTCTTGACTATAGTTTTTTTTAAAATTTCTTTGGTAACACATCATTTGCTCTCCTAGTAGTGTCTGCCCTTCTTCTGAAGCTCCCTCAACCAAGAGATCTATTTTATCTAGAAAGAAGGAGGCACTGTAAACTGCAGAATGTACAGGGAGGATTTCAGGAGAAGAAGAACTATTGCATTCCATTTATTTATTCCTAATGCTTCAAATACGATGCCTTAACAGTGCTAACATGCAAGGATCCTTAACAGTGCTAACATGCAAGGATCCTTCCACTCCTTAAAAAGTAATTACATTTTACTTTGGAGAAAGTCTCTCCTTAGAACCATTTCTATATGTAGTCTTTCTTTTCTTGCGCATTACTCCAGAGGTTCGTCCTGCTCCTTTTCATTTCAGTTCACAAATCATTATTTTTCCAGCCAAAGACTCCTTTATTTGGTAAGTAGCAGAGCAGAACTTTATCCACATGTTGTCACCACTGGTTTCAAAAATAGCTTATTCAAGTGGGTTGGCAAATTTCAACTAAAATGTGTGTAGAACTGAAAACAATATCTGGCTTCTTGAGTTACCAGACTTAATTGTGCCAGTATATGCTTTCATTGCCTGTTGCTGTTCCACAACTTTCTCAAACATAAACAAAACAGAGTTCCAAAATATTAGAACTTTCCAGCTTTGAGAAAGTTGTTTTCTTCCTCAAATCAAGTAATGGAGTTTCTAGTAGTCAAAGAATGGAAAAAGTGTTCAAAACTATTTTTTTCTATCCAACTGCCTTTTAATGCTTATTCTGTATTCCACTTTTGCCCGTCATGTTGCTGATGTGTCAGAGCATGCAGCAGAAGTATGCTTCTTAGTATTATTTAATGCAGTAGAACTGAGCCTGAATAATTTAGAGAATACCACTCAAACCTTATCAACTCTGTCAAGCTTGAGAGTGACTCCTGTAATCATCTGTTATTTACTGTGAGCTCCTTGACTCCATATACCGTTCATATATTTGTGTTTATGAGTTTATTAACACATGTTTTGTTCATGCTTCATAAACTATGTTTCATAAAACTAGGTAAGACTCCAGGAATAAAGGTAGCAGTGGACAGCTGTGACTTAAATTTCATTGTTCAATGGGAAATGAAAATATTTTATGACAGGTGAGCCCAGGGAACTCCTTATCCTGATGCTAGGCAGGTATGTGATTTGGAGTTCATTTGATCTCCTTTTTATGACCAAGATTTGGTGAGGTATTGCAAATTTTCTCTGGAAAAAGCTTGTCTCTAGCAGTGATGCTACAGAAGATGCAAAATAAACTGCCATTACCCATATGAAACTTCATTTATTTTAATGATCCCAGTGAGCAAGGGTATGGTTCTCAGGTTAAGCACAGCCCTAATTAAAACAGCTGCTCTGCCCTGTTTTCTTCAGTTTCCTAACTGCTTGGATTCTTCTTTATTACAATTATTTGGAGAATTTTTGAGGCTTAAATTACGAGGGTGTGGATTAGAAGCTGATTACCCTAACTGCAACATCTGTAAACTCTAAATTTCTAATACAGCAGGTGTCAACTTTTCCCTAGATGACTGTCCTGCCTTTGTTCTGGTTACATGTAGCCGTGTCAGCAAGCTGTGTTGCAGTGGGTTCACTCATATTTTCTTTCCTTCATGAGCACTGATCAAGCCAGCAACTGGAGAGGATCAAGGGTGGAAATTCTGTGCTGGTTTATTTAACATGTAATCAGACAGGTCTGAGAGCAAGAAATACTGTTTGAGAAATTGTGAGTGACACTGTCTTTTATGATACTATACTTTTCAAGGAGCTGCAAACTGTAATGTTTTGGAACATTAATACATTGGAACAAACCTGACTTCCTACTTAGCAAAAGCCATAGGAATTCCCTGAATACCTGAGTATATGTTTCACTAGAAAAGACAATCCGATGAACACATTTCCAGTAATGGAGAATCCACTACTAGTGTGTTGTTCCTTTGGTTAGCAATCCTCCCTGCAATTTCATGCCTGAGTTGTATTGCTCCACTTTCCAGCTGTTGGGAGGCATTTTATCTGCTAAAATATTATTCCCTTGCCTGATGCTATCAACTTTATTTTTTTACAGACTGCAGAAAAATAATTCCTAGTGTTTGTCTCCTTGTTATGCTCATCACAGCTAAGTCATTGTGCCTTGCAAGAGACATGATGTTCAGTATGTCAAAAGTTCTCATGACAATGCCGTAAACCGTCATCAAATGTCTTCATCCATATATTTTTGATCATGTTTGGTTAATGAGCAGCTATGAGACTTTCTTGGGACATGACACGGAACAAAGAGTTCTGATGAGAGTAAGTATGTTAACCCAGGCTCAGTGCCACACTGATAGCTGTGTGCTTAGCTAAGAGGGAGTTTGTTCCAACCCCTGTTGAAATCGGTGGCTCAGCTCCCATCTGGGTTCTGGAACAGGCCCATGTTTTTAGGACTTTACAGATTTTTAAATAATAAAATTACTTTGTGAGATTTTATGTCTGATGCGAACCTCTATTGAGTCCCACGTGACTTCTTTCAATTATCATTTTGAGTATCAATACCAATTACAAATAAATAAAAAATTATTAGTAAATCTGAAACGAAGCCATCACTTTCTTCTTAGCTTTTCTATCAGATATAAAAAATTCAATTTCAGCATTTTCACTCTTTTTTTTTCTGATTAATCATGATTATTAATAATTTTCAGTGATTTAATATTTCCACATTAATTCTGATTAACCTTGAACATCAGTCTGATTTGCTGAAACCTTCCCCAAACTCAGGGTCTGAACTAACAACAAGCGAGTCTCTCCTTGCTCTTAAGTTTAGTGACAAAATGTGCCCTAATACCTTAGCACTGCATGGAACCAGAAACTATCTATGCAAATAAGCAACAAAATTTGATCAAATACCCAGAATTTCACAGGTAAGAAGGGCTCACCTACAAGGCTCTATAGGTCTCCCTGGTTCTTCTGTGGAGTTGAATTCTGGTGCAGCTGTCCACCTTGCACAGAGAACCTTTCTGGTGCTGGATGCTGAATGTTGCCCATCTGTTCCCACCAGGGCCCAGATGAAAGAGATGGGAAATGAATCTAGAAGTTACAGATCAGTTTTGTGCAGTGCCTGGTGTGGTAATTCCCAAGGTAGGGTACTCATGCTTGGTATCCCTCCCCTGCTCCCCTCACAGCTCCCAGGCAGTGCTCGGCAGCGGGATGACACCTCCAAAAGATGCTGCTGCTGGTTCAGAGTTTCCTGCAGCTGACTGTGCAGGTGAATGCTCCCTGCCTGCATGTGTGTTCTCCAAAGCCTTTTGAATTCAGTGGCCAGAGTCCCATTGCTTTCTCTGGGCTTTGGAATAAGTGTTCAGGATTTTTATGCTTTGGAATGACCCTGTGCTTTCTTGGACTCCAGAGTTTCTGAATCAATGTGTTCAGTCTGTCTCTACTTCTGTGTGTTTCCATTCTTCTGAAGGAAGCAAAAGATGGAATATGAGCTGGACTGTGTGCTTACTATGTGGCAGTTGACGAGTGTGCCACAGTTTGGACACTGCTGCTGGAATAAAGGAAAATAGGTTTATGGGTAACTTTGTGGCTATAAGAATAAAGTAGGTCAAAAAAGTGCCAAGAAAATCCAAAAATTAATTCCAGAGATATTTTTAAACATAATAAGAAATCTCATTTTGAAAACACTCTGAAACCTCTATCAAATAATTTTCCACTTTCCTTGTAATTGCCTGGAATAAATAATCCATTTGTTCCTATTGTACAGCCCTTTCACAACCCCAAGTCAAAACTGTGTAACTGCTGGAAGAACTCTTGATTTTTCTCAAATAGTTTCTCTATTAAAATCTGCTTCAGTGAAGTTGTAGTAAACTTTTTTGTTTTGCTACTTGTTTGTAGAAAGCTTTTGTTTTGCTCAAAGAGGCAAAGCAAGGAGTGAGCGTGGAGGTCTGTAAACTAATCTATTAGACTGCATCCTGAAATTAAATCAGGCTAACTAAAACGACATTACTGACTTTATATTTTTATCCAACTTTTATTCATTCACTAAAGATCACACAGTATTCTTTGACACCAAATATTAATGAAAACACAAGACTTCTATTGTCTCACAGATTATTTTCTTTAGCATCCTTTGAAAAGCAAGGAATCTATGGAAAAATTCAGAAAGCAGAAAAAGAGTTGATAAATAGGAATTTCAACTTGTTTCTGTGATGAATTGTCTCCAACAACCTGGTAAGAAGGGTCATTCAGTGCATATTTCCACGATTAACTCAACTTTCATTTTAGCTTTTCGGTTCACCTTTAAATATTTAGTTTGGTTCCTGTGGACAAATGTTGATGTTGGCTCTCTTGTCAGACTGATGAAAATGTTACACAGATGTCCTTTGGTGATCCAGTCCCACTGAAAGGTCTGCAAATTGCTAAATGATGAACTCTTTCTCCATCATTCTTTTGGTTGGTGACTCTCACTTGTTTTGCTACTTGCTCTGTGTGCTTGTCTAAGGTCCCTGCTCTTCCTTAATGTGGTAATGTCTGAGTGTCCTGTTTGCTGGACAAAACTGTCTGCATTACACTCTTTTGAGAAGACTGCATTTTACTGGTTGTTGATTAGAACTGATGAGGCATGTCAGTGTCCTACATCCTCTTTAGAAATACGCTGTCTCTGATGTTAAAATAGACCCTTCAGCAGTTTTACTGCTACTCGTAAAGAGTTCATCCTCTAGCAGAATACCAGTAGCTCAAAATAACAGTAGCTCAATCCCAAGTGTCATTTCAGGAAACCTAATTTAGTCTGCACAAGAATTCTATTTCTTGGTCAGGTCTTCACGCACCCCCACACACTCACACCCACACCCTGGAAAATGTGAAATCCTCTTTCTTCTCATGGGTTTCCATAGCTGACTTGGTAACAAAGGTACTGTAATCTCTGGCTCCTTTCCCTCACTAGTCATTTGGGGAATGTTCTGCTGTACTCATTTGAACTAGTGTTTTTGAGGATCCTCAAATTGCAAGGCTCAAAACAAAAAGGAAAGTGAGAGGTTCTCGTACTAATTTAGATGCCTGGAGTTAGGAGACTGTTTTTTTCAGCTTGTGTGCTATATAACCTTAACTGACCATATTCCTGCCTTATTTATAATGCAGATTGCTCTTTTTAAAGGGGAGGCTGGAATTTAGATCATATCTGCATTCAAATACTTCATCCATCACATCACAGCTACACATCCAGCTGCAGAACACTTTGATTAGCACTTAATATACAAGCAGCAAAGCTACTTTATCAAAAGCATAAAATTGAATTGCTCAAGGAGAGAATATTTCTACGCAACATTCTCTGAAGCCCACTAGCTCTTTCATTCTTTCTGAATGAAAGGGGATCAGGAGATCTCCTGTTTCAACACAGTTGTCCCATTGCCTAAAGATCAGGTTGGGTTTTGACTTTTCCTTCAAAATCCAGAACTCTCTGTCAGTCTCCTGTGTCTTGAACACAGCACCTAGCCAAAGCTACAATGATTTCCCTTCACCAAACCACTAGATAGGGAGAATGACAGACTACACAGTGAAATTTTTTGATAGATGAATGTAGTTTCTTTTCACTGTCTATAGTTTCTTCAGTATCTGTGGTAGCCTTTTTCATGTTGTTTTCCACTGTTCTGTGAGCAGTTTCTGAAACCCAGAATATTATTTCCATTCTTTAGGAAAGCTATCCTAATTTAATGGATGGAGTTTTATTCCTTTAGCGCACCTTACATTTTGGCCATATCTACACTACCTAACAGAGCACTGTGCTTGCAACATTGTCACCTTGCACTAAAAGAGCTCCCATGTCCAGAGGCAATAGTGTGGTGCCTCATGGGATAACAGCCCAGCTGTGAGAACACAGCAGGTTGGAGGTATGGCTACGTAATCCCTGAGCCAAGCCCTGCTGACACGGCTGTAGTTCAGGGGATTGCTTGTTCTGAGCTACTTTCGTTAGTTCTTCCTGCGCTTGTACAGTGTGATTATAGAAATACCTCACTCCATGGGATTTCGTAATGTTTTTTACTTAATTGTGTTGCATTTTTTTCCACGTGCTGATTGAAAGTTAACCTTGTGTTGATTAATTGATACAAACAAACCATAATTAGCATTACTCCAGAGGCTTTCTTCCATTGCTGGCAAAATCAGGTTTAACTTTATTCATTTTTGTGGACTGGAGCCTGCTTGTGTCAACACCAAGTTTGGCCTCAGAGAATGAAAAAAATGGAGTCGTACAAAGGAGAGTGCTCTTTCTCAGTGTATTAAACAAAGGATAATATTAAGTTTGGATAGTGGATAAAGTTAAGCTATGCTAATACTTATAATCAACTACCACTCTGTTGAAATTAGAAATCATGCATTCCTGAGGTTTCTAGCTATTTTTCCTGCCAAGAACATGTAGTGCTTCTACCAACTGCATAGTAAAAACAAGAGACAGACTTTCCTGCACTAAAGCAGTGAGCTCTAAGCTCACCTTTAAATCATGGACACCTTTATTATTGATCATTTAAAACAATACACAGGTGGAGAGAGACTGCTTGATAAAGGGTGGTGAAAGCATTACGTAGTTTGAGAAACAGCAACTGGTCAGTGTTTGTGGTGTCAAAAATCTCATCACAGAAAGTAACAGGGAATAAGCCTCTTCCTCTCTCTTACTCCCTGTTTCTCATTAGTAAGAGGAAATTTGCCTGCTCCCTCTGAAACTGTCACCCTGTCAAACAGAAAATTTCCATTGGTGCTAGGCTGTGGATTCTGGGAACACAAGTTGTGTGTCTGTGTGCTGGCTTTCATGGAAGGATGGGCTCTTGGGTCTCACTTGGACTAGAAAACCTGAAGTTCAGATTAGACAGAAACACTGCTGCGATTTCCATCTTTAAGCTATTTTCAACACTCAGCTGAGCAGAGCCACCACTGGTCTGACCTAGTGATATGACTGTCATGCATGAGGCTGGACTGAATGGACCAGCCAACATTTCTGTGAGTCTATCAACTTACGTTTCTCCAGGCCTCAACACAAGCTCATTATATTCATGCACTTTGGCCTGGGTGTTCTCTGGGATAAAGGTAACAATGGAAAATATTTTCACATTTAGTTCAGCACTTCTAATAGATTTTTAAAAAATAGCTCCTTTCCTTCAGCTATGACATTTCAAAGACAAAATAATGCACAAGGCTGAAGAATAAAACTTGTATTACAGACCTTGACTTATTTATAAACATATGATTTATCAAATCTTAGGAAGTGATGCTCCCTGTGCCTACTCTTCCTCTTTCCTCTTCCTGCAGTGTAATAGAATTGAGCAATATTTTATATCTGGACATTGTATTTCTGTTGATTGTTCATGGGAGTTATTGTGCAGTTGCTCTATTGCTTTAGATACACTATGCTAGTGCCTGAACCTCAGATGTGATTTAAAGACTCTTCTGGCCTCAAAGTACTAGAAAATTTATTTGACCCTTATAAGCAATGTGGAGAAAAACATCATTTCTTTTAGCACTGAGTATGGTCTTCAGACTCAGTCCTGATGATAAAAAAGTTCTGAGATGGAGTGTCAGGGCAACTAATACAGAAGAAAACATTTGTTCAAATCTAATCTAATAAGTTACGTTTTGGGGCTAAAACACAACTGACTTTCAAACTGGGAAGTGTTAGTTTATTTGTTCAGCCAAATAACGTTAATTTTTAGTGCTGCATCCAGGGTGACAAGACCTTCAGATTGTGTATAGTGTTTTCACTTAGTGTACTTAATAGCAACTTACTTTTAGTCAGTTTTGTCCTAAAGACGTAAACAGCTTTATGAACTTATTATTAAGAAATAATGGGCTTTCCATAATTACAGTGGTCATCAGCTTCAACTGCAGAGATTTCTTTTTGCCACCTTATAACTTTCACATGGAAAAAAAAAATCAGCTTGCCCTGATAAATACTGATCTTACTCTGAGGAAAAAGGAGAATACTTCTATGGAGTTTGATGAAAAGTGACCAAACCACACCTGAGTTACAGGTCATTAAAAATAACACATATTTCAAATTTTGGGTTTTGGCTTGTACTCCACACTTGACACCTTTCTTCTTATGAAAAGTGTCATTCAGTCATTAATGATGAACAGTCAAACTTTGGACCTCACACTATATGTCCCAAGTGAAAAGTGATACCTCCTGTAACACATTGCACCTCAATTAAGAAGTAATTGAGGAACTAAGAGTTATGGCTGCTGGTCCCATCCACACCACTGTAAATTGAATGGCAATCTGTTTGACCATGGAGGTAAGTCAGTGCAAATGTTTTTAACTACATCACTAGCACTCCTCATAAAATGAATAATTTCTCCAGTGCTTATCATACATCTCTGAATTATTGTTTCTTTTTTATTCCTTTCCTGTTGGTATCTTGTCTAATTTTTTGACCTGTTGGAAGGTGAGTGATTTACTGACTAGTGTTCCCTAAATGATTATTACTTTACTCTTTTTTATTGGTTTTTAGGGTTTCCATAATCCCAGAATCTAGTGGGGATTTCCATTTCCTCCATTATAATGAGACTGAAATCAGAACTGATATAGACCTGGCATGGATGCTAGAGTAGAAACCTCCATGTCTCTCTGGGGAAGATAGCAACAGCTGGTGAAACAGAACAGCCATCAGGGAAGAGAAACCTTCTCTAATATCATATTTATTCTAAGAGGTTTATACCCTCCTTAGTCCCTTTTGTCTTAGTGAATCCTCCACAGATACTCACTGAGATGTCTCCATGATGACTTCTGTATGTGTACAAAAAATTGTCATTCTCTTTGAAGTCAAAGGAGATTACAGTCAAAAGAACCACATTTATGCTAAGACCAAGAAACAAATTGAGGATTAGATTGTAATTTTATAAGCTTAGTTATTAGGGACAAGGAAGTTTAATTTGCTGTGGTATCATAAAACCATAGAAAAATCTAGGTGTGGTGGCATCTCTGGAGACCATCTTGTCCAAACTGCTGTTGAGATCAGGTCTTAGGTTAGGGTGTTCAGAAAACTATGAAACCAGGTCTTGAATGTTTTCAGAGAAGTAGACTCCACTTCTTCTTTGAGCAATCTAACCCTAAGTTTTTTTGTTATCTAGATGAAATTTCCCTTATAGATGCTTTCTTGTGTTTCTTATACCCTGTCACTGTGCATACTTTGGATGTATATTCTTCTGTAAAACTGGCTTTTAGGTA
This sequence comes from Empidonax traillii, assembly GCF_003031625.1. NCBI lineage: Eukaryota > Metazoa > Chordata > Aves > Passeriformes > Tyrannidae > Empidonax > Empidonax traillii. The sequence continues at coordinate 374,658 of NW_020955805.1, forward strand.
TTAAAGTCTCTGATTAGATTCCCCTTAAGCTTCCTCTTCTCCAGGCTGAACAAACATAATTCCATCACTCTTTTGTTGTATGTCAAATTCTCCAATACTCTAATCGTCTTGTTAACCCTCCACTGAACTCTCTTCAGTTTTCCAATGTCTCTTGCACACTACAGGGACCAAAATGGATTCAGTATTTGAAGTGTGGCCAAACAAGGGTTAAGTAGAGTTCATAATCACATTCCTTGATCTGCAGGTTCTCTTGCCTGTGAGAGTTATGATTCTGCTAACTTCCCTGCTGCCAAGGACCACTGCTGGCTCAAGTGCAGCTTGCTACCCACCAGGAATCCCATCACCTTCCCAGCAAAACTGCTTCACAGCAACTCAGGCTACTGTCTCTGCTGCTATTTGGGGTTATTTTATCTCAGATGTATGACCATACATTTTTCTTTCTTTAAAACCTCAAGGAGTTCTTGGCGCAATCTCTCATCTCTCTCTCTCTGATGAGTTTTCCTTCTTGCACTTAAACCTCTGTCCTCCATTGTGTGCAAACATAATTAGGAAGCCTTCAGCTCTGTGATCCACACAGTTCATAGAGATACTGAACAGGACTGACTCTCAGCTATTATGTACCACCATTAAGACCAGAGTTCAGCCAGTTTTCACCTGTTTGGTACATATCTTACCAGTTTGCCAACAAGGATGTTGTAGGAGAATGTGTTTCACAGCTTGCTAAAATCAAGGGAGATGATGTCATTGACCCTCCTCTTGCACACTGAGCATTTTTTTTTTTGGTCATACAAGCAATAGTATTGGTCAAGGATAAATTATTTTTGGTAAATGTGCTGTTTTTTTCCCAGTCATGTCCTTTGCATCATTCATGTGTATAGAAATACTTATCATGAGGTGTTGTTTCACAGTTTTCTCCAGGGCTGAAGCGAGGCAGGCTAGTCTGTAGTTTTCTAGATCTTCCTTTTTGCCGTTTTTTGTAGATGGGAATATGATTTGCTCTTTCTTAGTGATCTGTGGCTTTCTCTGAACTCCACAATCTTTCAAAAATGGTAGCCAGTGGCTTTGCAACAGTGAAAAGCAACTCTTTTAGCACCCTTTGATGCATCCTGTCCGGTTCAACACCCATATAGATGGTCACCATTTCAACCTTTCTCCACTGCTTGTGGTTTACCATTTGCTTTGATTTACTTCTTTACACAGAGATTTAGGGGGTGACTTTATCTGTGAGGACTGAGACAAAGAAGTTTTGTCTATTCACGGTGTGTCAGAGAGATCCTAGCTGACTCTAAAGGCTGTTGCAATGCAAATAATAGCAATAGCAGTGACAGCATTAAACCTCAGGAAGTAAATTAAATTACTATGCCTTAGTAAGTTGCCGAAGGAAACAGTAATTTTACTTAGCTTTTGGTGTACACATATGCGTGTCTACATCCAAGCTAGTTATTCCAGGCTCCTTGTACTGCACCAGAGAGAAATAGGTATTTTTAGAGTCATTCATCTGAATTCCTTTAGATATTTACTACAGAATGAGAAGACTTGTGCTTTGGACTGACTTTATTTACTAGACTGGTCAGTGACCAGCTCAGACACAGGTGTCTACAGTTGTGAGATAAACCCTCACATTTGTCCACTCTTAGGTTGTGCAAGCGTAAGGCAAAATTCTTACTCCAGCAGCAGAGAAAAGAAGTGAAAAACTGACATGACCATGAAGTGCAGCTCAGTTTTTGCCCAGAAACCTAGTAAGTCTCTTTAAACCCCATCGTACACATCAGCTTTAAGAGATTTCAGTTCTAATTTCTCAGCAAAGCTGGGCTGGGCTGAAACAAGCTGGACAGTGGTAGAGCTATTAAATAGGAGAGTAAACTAAATGGTTAACAAATTGAAAATGCAGAAGAGAAAAAGTAGAATGTTATTTAGCTTCTAAAGCCAAATAAACCTCTTGGCCTTCTTCTAAAAATTTTTAAAGAGAGCAGTGGGTCTTATACTAGTAGCAGTGTAGTGCTTCCCAACCAGTACACCTACTGTTGAGCATGACACTTGAAAAAAATCAGCACCTTTAGCTTCAGCTGTGGCAGCTGCAGAACAGATGGAGACCAGTGTTGTTTGACTCCTCCACATCTAATTAACCTGTACAAAGGGGATGGCAGTCATAAGATCCTAAGTGAAAAACCCTGTGTCTCTGTTAAGACCTTTTCTCTCTAAGAGTGGTGAAAAGCAGGGAGAACTCTGTATCTTAGCAGGTACAGCTCCTGCCTTTCAACGCAGAGGCCACACTTCAAGTTTAAAAGACTTGCTTAGTTTAATTCAATGCATTTCACCTCAAAAGCTAATGCTGTGGCTTAAATTAAAGAGTGACTTGATTCTCAATTCTGTTGTCAAATAAGAATCTCATATTAAGGAGAAACTTTAGGTGACGTACTAAAGTCTAGACTCATCTTTGGATAGACAGAGAAGGAAGAGACCACAAAATCTGTTAACACTGTAGATAATGACATGTAGAAGCTATGAATATGCACAAATTCTGGCCAGAGACCCTCTGCCAGTGTGGTGTTCTATGCAAATAAATATGGGCACAAATATATACATAAATATGTGTTCTAAATGCTTGACTTATATTATAGTAAGTTTACAGCAGAAATGTGTTTCAAGAATTCCTGTGTACCCGAGGCAGAGATGACTAAATATTTAACCTGTGTATGTGATGAATGTTAGTCATTTGCACAGCCATAAATTTTAACATCCATGAATAGAGGTGGATTGTCATGCACTTTTTTATTTGCTCTTTAAAGGATTGCTTGTTATTTATTCCAAGATGGAGCAATTTGAGAATGGGAATCACATGATGAGACAGACTTGGTGATTCAAAAGCATAAATTCTCAGATCTCAAGAACTTATAACCTATTAAAACAAATGAGAAATATAGTTTTGGAAATGGGGATGTACAAAATGAGCAAGAAGAACTGTTTTTCAGTGTGTCATGCTACTACTGTGTTTAAAAAAAAAAGAACACGTAAATCACATGATTTACCCTTGTGTCATAACAAGGTGTTGGCAGTTGACTTGGTCTAATGCTTATTTAAAATCAGATTTTAAAAAACGTGGTTTTAAAATAAATGTAAAACTTAACAAAACACTTTCAGATTAATAATTACAGATAGTGTCATTGAGAAAAAAATGCTTAGCAGGTGTTGACCCAGCCAATATTCCAGCATATTTTATATTATTGCCCAATATAATAACATTAGACAACGACATCACCATACCACTTCAGAGGTGCAGGTATTCATCAGAGAGTCATTAAATACTGGATTTTCTCAGTGTCACACAATTGCAAAAGCAGTTGTGGTGGATATTTGTGCTGATCCACTGAGGAAAGTGTCAGTGTTGAATGGCTCTAAAATGTCCTATTCTTTAGCTATATGAAGCATGCAGAGGGTTGAAATTTAAGCTTATGTCAGCCTGTGAAGAATCAGCAACTTTTTTTTTCCTTCTTTATGGAAAAAAAAATTACTTTCCAGTTTGTTTCTGAGATTCTTAACAATGTTCATGTCTTACTCATTCTGTGTTTTGAAGTTGCTGTTGTCTCCCATCTCTTAGTTCCCGTATGTGGATTCTTTAAGGTTATCTTTTCCCCCTGTCTAAACATTCCACTGCTACCTTCACCTTCAGTTTAGTTTTCCTGGATCATTTTAATCTATACTTGGATCTCCTAACATCTTATTTTCTCCTGTGGCATTCAATTCAATTTTTTTCCTTTCACTTGGAAGTGGACTCAGATTGTTGTCAGAGCCTGGGTCTTGCTGTATGCATTCTCTCATCTTCAGGACAACATCTTTCTCTTTTCCACATTTCCTTTTGAAATGTAACTTGTAAATTTTCCTACATGATCTCAACTTTAATTGAATGAACCGGCCTACCTATATGCTTAAAGCAAGCATATATTAAACACCCTGATGGATCAAGCCCTGCTGATTTCTTCCAAGCTCAGAAGACACTCTTGATGTACTACAATTGATACTTCACTGCTGTTGTAATTGTTTCTATTACTCTGGAAAGTTTCACTGGCCAAGAGTCCTAGCCACAAACTGGCATCCTGTTATGTTTAATATGATGCAAACATAGAATAGATTTGGTGCTTTCTCCTCTCAGAATTTCATGCACAGAGCTGAACTGGGGATCACACAGGAACTTCTAGGAACAACTCTGCAGAAATGGGCAACACAGCCAGAAATTAAAGGAATTTTAGCTTGTGGAGGGTAGAAACTATGTCCTACCAGAATTAAGGTAGGATTTGACTACATCTGTATTTTCTTGCAGCGACTACCCAATGGAACCAAGCAGCTGTAGAGTTCATAAGAATATTGTGGCCCAGACAAAAACTGTGAGATTGTCCCCTCCATAGCAGTGTTAAAATTGGTTGTGACAAGAAAAGAAGTCCAGTCACCAATCTTGCTAAAAGTTATTCTTTTTTTTTTTTTTTCTTTTTTGAGAGTTAGAAATTACAGAATGTATTTAGGAGCTAAATTTTGTAAGGTCTGAAGTCCTTCCCTCAGAAGTGGCACTGCACTGGGTATACTAATGCACTGGGTTTAGAGGGACAACAGTCCTGGATTAAGTATTCCACTACTTTTAAAAGGGGTTTCCATGTCAAATCTCCTGCATTTTAAAAAACATTTTACACAGTTACATCACCACTCCTACAGCTTCTTATTAAATATAGTTCCCAGTGCGACTCCCTGGCTTAAATACAACAGGTACTTTTATGAAACCTGGTTTGAGTTTTTAGTGCAGCTGTGCAGAACTTTCGTAATGAAACCCAAAACCCACCCAGGCTTGAGTTTCATTACAAATCTGAAACTCACATCAGGTTCTCTAAAGGGTTTGTCAGAGTTCACAGCTCTAAAGATTTGAGGTTGGATGAAGCAAGTCTATGCTGAGTTATGATTTCAGGTGCAAGCCAGGGAAAATGTGGTTTGACCCTCAACTAGACAAAACCTGGTGGTTTATCTGGTTGGAAGAAGGAATGAGTCCTTGTAACAGGAAAAGAGGGGATGAGTATCATAAGGTCTTGAGAACCGAGGTTTTAAGCTGCAGACCTGTGTAGGTGAAAGTTTTACCAATAGTTATGGCTTTTTATTTTGCCTTTCTCTTATTCACTTCTATTTCCTTAGCATTTGTTGTACTGAAATTAAAACTATTTGCACAGTTTTCAAATGGTCAAATAAAGGGGTAGTGCAAATACATAATTCCTCTGGTCTAAGAGAGAAACCTTTTGTCACAGAGTCAGGAGATGGATTCTGCACATGCTTTGACAACTGACTTGTTATCTCATCTTGTGCAATGGGGAGAATATTTCTGGCTGTGTATTTCCATGTCTGAGAAATACTTTTACCCTGTAAAGTAAAGCAACTCCAAGCTACAAGTCTGTGCTAATGCAACCACAGTGTTTCTTGTTCCAGTGGTACTTGCTCAGAAACAGCCTTTGGGCTTCCACTTTGTCCTCCACTGGAGGTGTGAGGAAAGCAACTCTTTGTGCAAAGATACATGAACATTACAGGTATCAAAATATGAAATCAACTGTCTCAGAATAATTAAAGTTCATGTTCATGTTCTTGCTTCAGACATTTTTTCTTTTACATTTCTTTTGCTTCATCCATTAAGTGTTTGGTGAGGATATTAATCAGAAATGCTTTCCCATCCCTTACTCCCACAGTTCCTGGGAGTAAACCTGCACATTTTTGTGTAGTGTTACAGCTTCTGATTTTTGCCAAGATCTCATTAAAAGGTCTAACTTACAGTAGGACAAAACTTAAGTTTCAAAACCATCCCAATAAATTATGGACCTAAGTTCCACTTTCAAAAGTGGTTTAGGTATTGAAAAGACTCACTCTCATTGAAAGCTTATGGTATATCAATCACTTGCAAATCAATAAAATGAGAAACTTTTGCCCAAAATATGAATATTTGAAGTGTCTGTGGCTGGAATCTTGGTTTTAGAAGTTGAGTGTATTGTTATAATAACTTTTGGTTCAGGTCCATCACTAATTTTAGTCAGCTGTGAAGAGACTGATGACAATTTTCATGGCAGCAGAGCTAGAGTATCAGTTGATACTCAGATTCGTGTCTCCCTAGTAATTAACGTATGCAGCAGAAGAAAAATAGAGGTTTTTTTAATCTTCTCCAAAAATTATCTAAGAGATGGAGAAAAACATTGTTAAAAAATCATAAATCTGTCAAAATTCACAGAATTTACAAGCTTGTCTTTGTATCATAAAATATGAGTTGGATTAATCTTTACAGCTTTATTAAATGTAATTGACATCCAATGGTCAAGTGTCACTGCATGTACTGAAAAATTTTGAGCTTGATTTCATAAATGTCACCAGTCTACTAACTTGGGGGTGTTGTCCAGCTCTCTGCTAACCTGTTTCAATGTATCATAGCTAATAAGTGCATCACAAAGATTTGGTTCCAGGGCCCTGCATAGATCTGAAGGTGCTGGCACTTCAAATACTCCTTCTATTATTCCCTTTCTAAACATTCAAGCTGTCCCTGCCCAATTTCATGATGAAGAGGCCAGCTTAGGCTGCGATAAGTGAAAGGAGATTGCATGAGCTGTTGAACTCTTCCCACAAGGAGGAAATCCTTAAAATGTTTGTGATTTTGTGTTGTGATAGCAACAGGATGAGGAAATAGCCTCAAGCTGTGCCAGGGGAGGTTGCACTCAGACCTCAGGAAGAATTTCTTCACTGAAAGGGTTGTCAAGAATTGGAACAGGCTGCCAGAGGAAAGTGATGGAGTCACCATCCCTAGAAGTGTCTGAGAAATGACTGGACATGGCACTTTGTGCTATGGTTTTATTGATGTGGTGGTATTTGATCAAAGCTTGACTCAGTGATCTTGGATGTTGTTTCCAACCCTAACGATTCAATGATTCTATTTTATTCAACCTCCTTTAAATCATAAATATATACTTACAGTCGTCGATGAGAAAGACAGATGATTTCCATTAAAGCATTAGGTGATCTGTGGATCCAAAGTCCTGCAAGAAGAATCTCAAAATCTATGTGATGACCTATAGCATTGGATGTTGCATTTGACTTTCTGCTTTCCCAGAGAAATGAAAATATAACATGTTGCCAGATGGTTTCCAATTAGTCACCCATCTGAGGACAGTATGTGACTGGTCAATTTTGTAATTAAGAAATATACTCTGGGAATGGCTGTTGGAGATGATAGAATGCGAACAAATGGACACAAGTCTCAATTCTCTGCTTTCTACCTGGACTATTTACCCTTAGGGGGATTATCAAGTATACGGTTTGTAGATTTTAAAGCATATTTTGGGAATGATTTTGGAGAGTTGTGGTTGTGTTGTAGTCAGCTGTTAGTCCCTTGGACACATAGATCTTTCCACTGCTTGAAGGTAAGTTGTTGTCCCTGAAGTCAGATCAGAAATCTATTCAAACTTTGCAATTGCTTAGAAACAGAGACAGTTTGTGTGAAAAACTGTAGAGAAAATGAATCTACATCACACTGATTAAACCTGTAATTTTAAAGAAAATCTAATACATTTCAACATTACATTTTATAATGGTAAAGATACCAGCTTCTGTTCCTGGTACTCATTAGAAATACAATGGGAAAAAACAATTATTATAACCATTCTGATTTAATTTGAATAGATTTTTAAACAATCCAAACCACCAAGAGAATGTGAGTATTAGAGGAGAAGAAACACATAAGTTTATAACTGAAATGCATTTCATCCAGGTTTCATCCAGGAACTGGTAGAAGTCTTTCTTCCCTTCTCTTGTGAAAAACAAAAAGAGTATTTTTAATCTATTTCACTTAGGTTTCCCCATTAATGCCTTGCACAGGTTTGCTGTGCTGAAAGGAGATAAGAATTCGGAGAGGGCTGAGAGACAATCAGAGGTATGTGGATATATGCAGAGTAACCACAACCATTCCTTTTAGCCCCAACCCAAAATGACCCTTTGCAACTCTGGCATCAATGGAGTGATGAATCAGCATCTTCCTATGACAGTTGTAGTCCTGAAGGAATAGTTCCTTCTCATGTTTCCCTCTGAGCAGTACAGTTGAGGGTATACAGAGGTCAGGCTGGAGCCTTGGCCCTTAGTTTTACAGTGTGAATTGTAAGAATATGTTCCAATCAGAAATAACTTAGCAAAAGACATAATTTAACTTGGTTAATTATATTGACTCTTATATAGACCATGAGTAAATAAATACCCTGTATACAGGGAAACTTGTTTATAGAATAAAGCTTAGCTCAACTAGAATTTGGTGCCTTTAATACATTGAGAGCACATTTTTAATACTTTCATATGGTCGAATAATACTTCCACATTGATTTTTCCCCTTATTATTTAATCTACTCTACAGTGAACATACAACAATGGCTCATTGATTTATTGCGAGTGTAGCAATACATTTATAACTGCATGAATCATGCAGATTGCTCAATTCACCACATGCCTTAATAAAAGTTTCACTTTAATAAAACAGAGCTAAGGCAAGTATGTCCAGAGCCTGGTCTGACATTCCTTATACATTACCCTGCCTCAGGAAATTATTACTATATATTTTATAGCAGCTACAGTAGGTTGGGGATCAGGATTAGAGCATAGTAACTACTGTGACATTTAGCAGAACTCCTGTGTATGCCATTAATCCTTGTGGGGTGGACTGGCATGGAAATATTTTGGAACAGTGGTTTTCATCCTTTTTGAATGATAGACTCAGAAAATCTTCCATGAAGGTATGGTTCCTCACATAATGAATTTAAGTCCCTAGCATTTAATTTGTACCTTTCACAGGTGCTTTTGAAGTAGTTTGTGGACCTCACAGGGTTTACAGCTCATAAAAGGACATCATTGTTCCAGGACAATTTCCATCACTTGGCTGCACAGAGATGAACTGACCAGTCTCAATTGCAATAGCCAGACTTTGAAGATAGAAAATAATCTCAACAGTTACATGTACATCTACCTCATACCTCAAACTGGTTGCAATGATTAAATCTCAGCAAGATCTACTGAAGTGGACTGAAGTGAATTGAAATCTTTTCCAGCTGAGATTGTAGAAAGTATGATCCACTTATCAGAACCTCCTATTTCATTGAGGAAAAGATTAGTTTTTAGTCTATTAGACAAATACAAACCTTTACATGGGCTGATCTTCTGACTCTTCCTTCATTTTAGTCAGAATTGGTCTTATGAAATTTCAGACCGAAATGGTGAAGTTCTTGTGACAGCAGAGGTTTCAGAACGTGAATCTCATTGTGAATCAGCTCTGAATTCAAAGCTTGGATGACACTAAGATAGACGGTTCTCTTTTTGTACATCTTCATTTCCTCAGCCTAGCTTTTATCAATAATGTCTGTACTCTGGCTCAGTTAGTGGAGCTTAGATATTAAGAACAAAGTTATTAATAACATAATTTTGTTAACATATGTAGTTGAGGTAGAGTTTTAAATGTGTTGTTGATGTTACTATTGAACTTCATAAAAACAGAACTACATCAATATTAAATGGTAAGAAAATCTTTAATGTCTATGAGAACAGGAGGGTGGCCTCTGCTTGCATTAGATTCATTGCACATTGATGTCCTCTATAAAAATGCCAAAGTTCTGATGGAAGGGTCACTGTCTGGAAATTTATTTTATTTTTATTTGGTTGGCTTGGTGTTGTTTTGTTGGGGTTTTTTTTTGATTTTTTTTTCTTAAGAAACACAAACACTGTGTCTGCAGCAGTAAAATATTCTCCTCTTACTTTTTTTGAAATGAGATTTTTTTTGCTTCTGTTTCTGCCTTTTGAATACTGTTACATAAAGATGATGTGTTTACAAACAAAATGAATTAAGATCCACAGGTTTTACTGTTCTTAGGAAAACCCCTCTTGGAAAAAAAAAAAAAGAAAAATTGGGAACAATCCGTGAATGTAATAAAAAACAGCTCTGGCATTACTGTCTTCCAGCACAATAAAAAACTTTTTCTATTACTAGGTTGTCAGTACTGCGAAGTGGTTTTTAATGCATAAACCTCAGGCATGCAGATAAACCCAAGCAAAACTGGAGCCAAGGTTTGAAATTGGTGCTTGAAACATGTCTTTAAAATGATCTTCTTTGTCAGGGGAACTCTCTGTCA
>NW_020955805.1:385890-389416 GCF_003031625.1 Empidonax traillii
GTCTTCCAGCACAATAAAAAACTTTTTCTATTACTAGGTTGTCAGTACTGCGAAGTGGTTTTTAATGCATAAACCTCAGGCATGCAGATAAACCCAAGCAAAACTGGAGCCAAGGTTTGAAATTGGTGCTTGAAACATGTCTTTAAAATGATCTTCTTTGTCAGGGGAACTCTCTGTCATCTGGAATTATGGGCTTTAAGGCACCCCCTGGCTACAAAGACAGCAAGTATGAGGATTTCACCATTATTCCTTTGTAGCTCAGTATCCGAATTACTCCAGACATGATCAGTCCAGATCAGATCACAATGATAATGATTTTACACACACTGCTTCAGGTACTAAATATAAAATGGCTGAAGGTCCACCAGGTTCCAGTTCATTGTAGCCTGTTTTGCTTATTAATTCCCATTATCTCTCTCTTTCTGACTTTCTTCCCTTGGCTATTGACTGAACTTTTTGTAAGTGTTCAGAAATTAATTTTTCTACAACTGTACTGAAATCTAATCACAGGGTGTATATATGCATGTGAATGAATCTAAAGGAAAAAGAAAAGTACTTGTTGACAGAGAAACATTTTACATTGTAATTTAATAAAACTGATGTTATTTTGTAAAATTACATATAATCTGGGAACTATATTAACCAGAAAACAGAAAAATTGTGTGTCAAGATAATGCTTATGAAGCAGAATGGAAGTGTGGACCATGAAATAATAGAGTTTGCAATACTCAGGGATAAAAGGAAGGCCACCAATAAGGAAAATAGGGCTGCCTACTCAGGATGAGTTTAGGAGTATAACTAGGTCATGCAGAAAGAAAATTAGAGAGACAAAAGTGCAATTTGAAGTCAATTTGGCTACTACTGTTAAGGATAACAAAAAGCGCTTCTATAAATACATTAATAACAAAAAGAGGGGCAGGGAAAACCTCTGTTCCTTGTTAACTATGTTACTTCCATAACATAGTTAACAGGGATGAGGAGAAGGCTGAGGTACTTAACACCTACTTTGCCTCAGTATTCACCAGTAGGACAGGTGGCCCTCAGGACAACTGGCCTCTGGAGCTGGTAGACAGGGACAGGAAGCCGAATAGCTGCCCTGTATTCCAGGAGGAAGTAGTCAGTGACTTACTGAGCCACCTGGATCCACACAAGTCCATGGGACCAGATGCGATCCACCCTAGGGTAATGAGGGAGCTGGCAGAAGAGCTTGCCAAGCTGCTCTCCATGATTTACCAACAGTCCTGGCTCTCTGGGGAGGTCCCAGATGATTGGAAGTTGGTGAATGTCACGCCAATCCACAAAAAGGGCTGCAAAGAGGACCTGGGAAACTCCAGGCCTGTCAGCCCGACCTCAGTGTCTGGTAAGGTTATGGAGCAGATCATCCTGAGTGCAATCACACAGCGCCTACAGGATGGACAAGGGATCAGAGCCAGCCAACATGGGTTTAGGAGGGGCAGGTCCTGTTTGACCAACTTGATCTCCTTTTATGATCAGGTGACTCACCTGGTGGATGAGGGAAAGGCTGTGGATGTGTCTATCTGGACTTCAGCAAAGCCTTTGACACTGTCTCCCATAATATACTCCTGGAAAAGCTGGCAGCCCATGGCTTGGACAGGGGCACTCTGTGCTGGGTCAGGAACTGGCTCGAGGGCCAGGCCCAGAGAGTGCTGGTGAACGGGGCTGCATCCAGTTGGCAACTGGTCACCAGTGGTGTCCCCCAGGGATCAGTGCTGGGCCCAGTCCTGTTTAACATCTTTATCGATGATTTAGATGAGGGGACTGAGTCAATCATTAGCAAATTTGCAGATGACACCAAGTTGGGAGGGAGTGTCGACCTACCAGAAGGCAGGAGGGCTCTGCAGAGGGATCTGGATAGACTGGAGAGATGGGCTGACTCCATTGGGATGAAGTTCAACAAGGCCAAGTGCCTGGTCCTGCACTTTGGCCACAACAACCCCCTGCAGCGCTACAGGCTGGGCACGGAGTGGCTGGAGAGCAGCCAGGCAGAAAGAGACCTGGGGGTGCTGATCGACAGGAGGCTGAACATGAGCCAGCAGTGTGCCCAGGTGGTCAAAAAGGCCAATGGCATCTTGGCCTGGATCAGGAACGGTGTGGCCAGCAGGAGCAGGGAAGTGATCCTTCCCCTGTACTCTGCGTTGGTGAGGCCACACCTTGAGTATTGTGTTCAGCTCTGGGCCCCTCAGTTCAGGAAGGATATTGAGGTACTGGAGTGGGTCCAGAGAAGAGCAACGAGGCTGGTGAAGGGACTTGAGCACAAGTCCTATGAGGAGAGGCTGAGGGAGCTGGGGTTGTTTAGTCTGGAGAAGAGGAGGCTCAGGGGTGACCTCATCACTCTCTACAACTCCCTGAGAGGAGGTTGTAGCCAGGTGGGGGTCGGTCTCTTCTCCCAGACAATCAGCAATAGGACAAGAGGGCACGGGCTTAAGTTCTGTCAGGGGAGGTTCAGGTTGGATATTAGAAAGAAGTTCTTTAAAGAGAGAGTGATCAGGCATTGTAATGGCCTGCCTAGGGAGGTGGTGGATTCACCATCCCTGGAGGTTTTTAAAACGAGGCTGGATGTGGCACTGAGTGCCATGATTTAGTAATCACAGTGGGGTTGGATCAAGAGTTGGACTTGATGATCTCGGAGGTCTCTTCCAACCCATTTTATTCTATGATTCTATGATATGATGTAACTCAATTTGGAGAGTCCTGTTGAGAGCTCATTACGTTTGGTTTTCTTCAGTAGTAGAGATGGACTGTGGCAGGGTCATTCATCTGGCTTGTTTTGCTTGGTTGTGGGGATCCATTCCCTATAACATCATGTTAGTGTCAGACTTGTGAAGCCAGGCAGTGTTGTCATTATTTCATCATTCTTGGAAGTTGCATGATGATGATTTTCCTTCAAATGAAACTACAGAGAAGAGAAAAATCTTTACTTTTTCCAACAGTTTCTAAAATAAACAGGAATAAATACCTAGGAAAAAAGAGTAAAATTAATTTTATCCCTCAGTAACATATTACTGTAGCCACTAAACCTCTGTAAAGTGTTCCATTTTGTCTTTTGTGGGGTCATAGAAGTAACATTTGTTTCTGCTCCATGATTGCATTTGAGCAGGTGAGATGGTGCCTGCCCTCACCTTATGGAGCCCTTGTGCCTCCTGCAGCCATAGCAGCAGCTCTAGCTGGTGAGATTCTGCATCTCAAAGCAGGAGGAATAACCTATTACTGCAACTGCATTTAGAAAAAAGGTGGCATTGTTGTGTTTCTTGTAGAGTTCAAGTCAATCATTATGCAGATGAGAGATGGTCTGAGCACAGGGTTTAAGTCAGTGAGGGTCTGTGGTCAGTGGAGTTGTGTGCCTGTTTTCCGGGGATATACAGAAGAGATATACCAACACAGATAGGACAAGTGCAGAAACAGAGAATAAAACATCTACAGACCAGTTGAGGAAACAATTACTTGCTGAAGTGGCAGTTCAGTAGGTGGGTTTTGGATAAAAATGTTGGGCCTAAGTTCTACACAT